>NW_006408666.1:6121082-6150557 GCF_000296735.1 Chrysochloris asiatica | reverse complement strand
TCAAAAAAGGGAACAAATCTTTACAACAAGAATCACTCCCACACCCTAGGTACACAAGGTTGACAGGGATGGGCTACCTAGATATTGGTTATCCAAAATGGTTGGGGGGGTGGTGGCCTGTAAAGGAAAGTAGTGACTCGCTTACAAGTTTACAAGAGTGAGCCTAGTTCCAGATGGGGCAGGGGTAGGTAGAACCTCCACTGAATGATTTCCAATCTGTTGGGACCGGGCTGGCGAAAGGAAATGGGGATAAGACTCTTGTAGTACAATAGCAAATAATTGTGAGGATAGTAAATGTAGAGGTAGATGTTTTTTGACAAAAGGAGGGGAGTGATTGATTTTGCAGCCCAGGAGCAGAGGTCCCTGGAACCATAAAGTAAGAAGAATGGAGAGCATGACCCTACCCAGAAAGGCAGTGATGCCAGGGATGGAGACAGAGATGATGACGTGGACAGATGGAGTAGCTGGGGACACGGGACCCAGGGAGGGAGATGGGCTGTGTGTTGACAGCCGGGGGCGGGGGGAGGCGCTGTGGGGTGTAACCTTTGGTTATTTGATGATGCATGGAGGGGACTGTAATAATTGCAATGAAATGAAATACGATAGGATGAAAGTAAAACTGATGTTCTCCCATGTGAACCCACATAATTCACAAAAAAACTTTTTAAAAATTAAATAAAGCCAATGTCTATCTAAAAGTATAATTCTCATCTTTTCCTTGTGGTAGATTGGGAATTGTCCTTCATGACAGAAGACAGGAGAGCTCCACAACTTGCCAGACTTTCTCTCAGGTGCAGAACCCTTGGTAGTTGGGAGTTACAGAGGAGCCCTGAGGCTCTCGCACAGCACCAGGGCTTGTGCACGTGCCTTCTGTTCCTCACTGGTTACATAAGGTCTGTCCATGATGGGAATCACTCTGGTACCCTATAGCTTCTCACCTTGTTTAAGTTCAGGACGCGTGTGTCAGCCATAGGCAGGGACTTTCAACTTAGAGGTTACAAAATGATAAAATAATCTGGTAGAAATGACAAAGTTCTTCTACTAAACATTTGTTGTGTTTGGATAGGATTTACTAACCTTATCTGCAAGTTCCAAACTCTCTTCCTTTAAGTTTTTAAGACGGTTTCTGGCTTGTTAGTTTAAAATAACATTATTTTGTTTATTTAATGAGCCAAAGAGGACAGATTGCGGCATGAGACAGTCAAGCTTTGGACACTCTTCTTTCAGTGCATTGTTCTCTGTGTGGGTGTGGGTGTGTTATAATACTTTGAATTTAATGCAAAGGGGAGGAAGCAAATGTGTGCCAAAGATCAGAAAGGTGTGAAGAACTATTAAGGTTTTAAACAAACTTCTCTTGCTTCTATGTAAATTAATTCCCTAATGTAAGGTTATAACTTTTATACATTTTTAACAGAACAAATCTCCCTGGTGTCAAAGTACTGGCTTTATAATTCTGTTTCCACCCCCACCGCCAACTCCCAGCACTGGTGTCAAACTTAATTAACTTGTGGCTTAACCACATCTACTATGTTCCTGAGCCAGTTTCTATTAAGCAAGTGGCTCAAAGCGAAGGTCAAGGCTATTTTTTCCCCCAAGTGAGTCACAAAACGTACTTTTCTGTGTAGGTGGACATAAAATCAGTGAAAATATGCAAAGTCACTGAGTTTGTATTGGATTCTCTTCAAAAAAGTTTTTAAATGAGTTTTCTCTTTTTTAACTTCCCTAATGACTATCAGGAAAATGGTAAGCAGGCATGGATGAGAAGAAAGTACAAGGTTTGGGGCTCCTTTCTCCTTGACTCTGCTTGTTATCTACACAACAGAGGGAACACTGAACTCCAGTTTGAGAGTCTAGTCTAGCTTTAAGTGCTTACAAGAATGGTGCACTTTATGGAAAGAGTTACCATTATTTCATTTGGTATAAATCTCATGAAAACAGTTAAGTGCTTAATTGTGCAAAGTTTGCTATTGGCTGGCATTGTGGGTTAATGCACCAGACTGCAAAGCCATTTGAACTGCAAGGTCGTTGGTTCAAGCTCACCAGTTGCTCCTTGGAAACCCTATACAGGGTCGCTGTGGGTCAGAACCAAGTCGATGGCACTTAGCAACAACAACAACAACAGGAAATTGATATGATGACACGTGAGGAAAGATCCAAGGTCTGTTGCAAAAGTGCAAGTCAATAAATTTGGACCCAATGTTCTCAATTGCACATAAACAAACAAACAAAATGAGACTCTTCACCATTATGGTCACTCTCCCAGAAACTCAACTGCTTACAGAAAGGGAAACCAAATCAGCTTCTCATTTTACATCATGCTCTGCAGCAGATATTCAGAGTGTTCACTCCCATCCAGGATAGTGCTGCCAGGCTCCCCTTCAGCCTAAATTATGGCAGAACTTACGTCTCAAATAGCCAGCGATCAAAGCAGAGAAGCATTTACAAAAATGAATTTTTGGAAATAAAAAATTTACAGCTTGACTTTTTGAAAATAAAGAAATGAACTAATTTCATAACTAGGATAATTCTATCCTATGGGCACAGCTCTCTGACCCAGTTAACCCAGTCAACTGAAAGCTAGAATAAGCTAATTTTCAGACCACAGACAAACTGCATGTATGTGAATACCTTACAGTTGTTCTAATGATATGGAAATTGCATGTGGAATGACAGGTTTCAGGGAAAATTGCTTAGGATCCATAGATGCACAATGGTTCCTTTGGAGTGTAGCTCACTGGCATCCTGCAGGTGCCATACCCTCAGTAAACACAAGGCCTGAGGACCCAGTGGACTGCAGTACCACGTGCCTCCTTGTGAACACCATAATGAGCATAGAGATTCTCACAGGTTAGGCATCAGTCTGCTAATGCTCACCCGCCAGGGCCCCCTGGAGGGAAGCTACTTAGGCCAGGGCCTAATAAAGACATCTGTGCTTGTCTCCACTCAGACGCTGCTCAAAAAGACAGACATCTGTAAGGATGCCTTCTTACATGTCATAATATTCCTGCATATTAAAAAGAGTCTAGATGTTTTATAGGTGAAAATATTTGGGCCTTACAATCTCCTGGATAAGCCACTATTCCTTTGGCAACATGAATTTTCATTTAATTTACCCATGGAATCATTTTATACAATAGAAAAGGTGTGCTTCCCCCCATTCCTCCACCCCACCCCCACTACATTGTATTTGAGCAGACACTAATGTTGCTAGCCTCTGAGTATACCCAACAAAATGGGACCTTAACATCATTGAAATATCCTATCTTCCAAATATTGGCTGCAATGTTGACTCAGCTTTGGACATTGACATTCATCAGTATACAAAATCAAACATCTAACTTCTTATGCTAACACAGTTGCAGGAAAAGTTAGAGATACAGTTTTGGCTCTATTTCTTAGGAGTATCTAAGAGTTTAGCACATAATCATAAAATAAATTTGGCATGTACCAACAGAAGGTTATGCACAAATACTTACACAAGGATTCACTCCAATGACATTAACATTTATATAGTTTGTATACTTTTTTCTTTAAATTATTCACAAAATGGAAAATCATTGCATCTAAAGATTCAATATTCAAGCATCAATAGTGCCTGAAATAGTGGGAGTTGTATGAAGCCACAGGGAAGTAAAGGGAAACTTTACTGAAATACACTACCTCTGACCTCTGCTCTCTAGGGGAGTAAGGACATAAATAAATAAATAAATGAGAAGTCAGAATAAAATGGAAACTTCTTGCTCCCCTTTAAGGTTAACTACAGTAGGATGATAGATCAAAATAAACATTATGTCTGACCCCAAAATCCTCAATAGGAATATAGTATTTAGCTAGAAGGTCCCTTGTTGGTTTAACTGTTAGCCAAATGGTTGAATTTTTAGTTCACCCAGAGGTCAGAAGAAAGGTTCAGCGATCTGCTCCAGAAAGATCATAACCATCGAAAACCTTATGAATAAAAATATTTAGTTAATTTAATACAGCCCTATGGGTCACAGGTTTGTTTTGACACACGTGGGATTACCATGAGTTGGAATCAATTAGGGCAAGTGGTAATGAGTAGACTTTAACTAAAGCTCTTCTTGAGTTGTTGCTGTTGTTAAGTGCCATTGAGTCGATTCCGACCCATAGCGACCCGGTATAGGGTTTCCAGGGAGCAGCTGATGAGCTTGAACCACTGATATTGCACTTCAAACAATTTTGCAATCTGTAGCATTAGCCCACAGCACCACACCAGGACTCCAAGTTTCTGGAGTGCATGAGTGTAAAAAAGGACTCACTCAACTATACACAAGGAGCTCTGGTAGCGTAGTGGTTACGAATCGGGCTGAGAACCTTAAGGTCAGTGGTTCGAAACTACCAGCCGCTCTGCGGGAGAAAGATGAGGCTTTCTACTCCCGTAAGGATTTACACCCTCGGAAACCCTCTACAGGGTCGCTATGGGTCGGAACTGACTCGAAGGCACTTAACAACAACAACAACTATACACAGAACACTTCCTGAATATGCTTTTTACTCTTCTCTCTCCCAGAAGTTACACACACACCCTGTTGTTGTTGTTGTTAAGTGCCGTTGAGTCGAATTCGACCCACAGGACCATGTATAGTGTCTGAGGAGAAACTGATGAGCTTGAACTGCCAACCTTGTAGTTCAAATGGCTTTGTAGGCTGGCGCATTAACCTAGAGTGCCACACCAGTTCTGCTTAAGTCTCTTGGTCACTTTAATCTCACTCTTTCTTCCCACTTCATCCTTTTCTCTCTTCCCTTCATATGCCAGTGATCCAAGTCAAGAGCATTTATCTGCTCTCGGCTTTAAGCATTACTATAAATGTATACGCATTGCATCCCCACAAATGATGAACATAATAAATGCCTAACAACTGGAGAATGATTGCAAATTACACTAGAGTCAGGTTTATTTGAAGGAATTTGTTTAGAGAAAAATTAATCTTTAGAGGTGGAAAGCTCAGTGAGTTGTTTGTTTTTAACTTTTTATTGTGATTTGGGTGTAAATTTACACAGCAAATTAATTTTCCATTCAATAGTTCACATACAATTTATTTTGAGACTTTGACTACAGCCCCCACCAGGTAACAGCAATCTTTGTACTCCTGCCGTGTACTTCCCAATTTCATTCCTCCTTCTGCTCTATGCCTTCCTTCCTTGTGAGCTTTCTCCCTGGAGCACATCAGGGAATGCTACCTCCCTGATGATGTTTTTCACCTTACAGCCCTGTCAGTTGTTGGACTAAAAGTGGATCCACAGGGGTGAGCACAGCTTCGGGTTTGAGGAGTGACTAAAGGCCACAGTCTGAGGAGTCCCACCACTTTCTTGTCTGCTAAGCTTGGCCTTTTATTTTCATGATTTTGATTTTGTTCCACATTGTTCTTCTACTCCACCCAAGACTGTCAGATGTGATCCCTTTCAGGTCAGTCAGGTGAGATACCCAGACACCATCTCCATCATGGCTATTTAGTCCTTTGGACTAATTGTTTCCCTGCCCCTGGATTTTCTTAACTCTTCTTTTCTGCAGATGGAGAGAAACCAGTAGGCATGCCTTAAATGACTGCTCACAAGCTTTTAAGTCTCCAGTTGCTATTTACCAAAGTAGAAAGTAGAACATTATCTTTGTGCCAATTGCTCTTGCTGTCCCATGTCCCCTGAGACTATGGTCTTGGGCTCTCAGGCCCAGCAAATCATTGCCTCAAAGTGTCTGTTTATAGCTAAGAACTTTTCGTAACTTTGTCCCTTGTATATTCTACTATATTCATGAATATATTCATAGCATGTACAGCTATACATGTATAAATATGCTTTGCCAAACCTATATGTAATCTCATTTGCCCAATCTCTCCTGGAATACAGGAATGGCACTGTGTATTAATGCACTGGACTGCAAGGTCAGTTTGAACCGAAAGGACAGCTGTTTAGACTCACTAGTCACTGCTTGGAAACCCTTTACAGGATCGATGAGTCAGAACTGACTTAATGACACTTAACAACAACAACAACCTCACCTATTCAGTTTGCATTTCTAGTTATGTATCCTTTCCTAAATTATTTATTACTGTCATTGTAGTATTGTAGCATTGTGTTTGTATTAGTGTTTACCTTTGGGGCCTTTAACTCCTGTGCTCTTCCCAGTATTTTCTTATACCTTGGTCTTTTTGCATTAACCTCCTCTTATTGTATATTAGGAGTCCTGGTGTAGTGCTGTGGGATAATGCATCAGACTGCAAAGTTGTTTGAACTGCAATGTTCAAGTTCACCAGCTGCTCCTTAGAAATCCCATACAGGGTCGCTATGGATCAGAATCGATTTGATGGCACTTCACAACAGCAACAATTGTATAGTAGGAGCCCTGGTGTTGCTGTAGGATAAGCACAGGACTACTAACCACAAGATTGACAGTGCAAACCTACCAGTGGCTCTGCTGGAGAAAGAAGAGACTTTCTGCTCCTGTGAAGATTTGCAGGCTCAGAAGCCCTATAACAGATCACTGTGAGTCAGAATCAACCCAGTGACAGTTTGTTTGATATTATAAATTGTCTTTCCCTTCACCCAAGTTATCTTCTAGTATGGTACAGTATCATAAAGCACCAGACTGCTAACTGAAAGGTCAGCAGTTAAACTCCACCAGCCACTCTCAGAAATCCTATACAGAGTCACTATGAGTGGGAACTGACTTGACTGCACACAACAACAGCAATGCTCTAGTTCATGATTTACACTTTCTAACCCTCCAACTCCTGGTAAACATCGAAGACTGTTTCTCTCAATGTGAAAATATTTTCCTGATTTTTTAAATAATAGTAGTCTCATACATTATTTGTCCTTTGTGATTGGCTAATATCACTCAGTGAAATGTGCCCTAGGTTCATCTATGTTAAGAAATGTTTCACAGATACAACAATATTCTTTATGTTGCATGTATACTATAATGTGTTTTTCTCTTCACCAGTTGATGGGTCCCTTAGGTTGTTGACATCTTTTTACTATTATGAATAGTGCTGTGATGAACATTGTTCATGTTAGGTACCATCCACTCACTTCTGATTCTTAGAGTCTCTATGTGTGACAGAACACTGCCCGGTTCTTTGTCATGCTCACAATTGCTGTTATGTTTGAGTCAATTGTTAACTATACTGTGTCAATCATCACATTAGGGACCTCCCTCTTTTTCATTGACTCTCCACTTTACCAAGCATGATGTCCTTCTCCAGGGTCTGGTCTCTTCTAATAACATAACCAAAGTATGAGAGACCAAGTCTCATCATACTGGCTTCTGAGGAGCATTCTGGCTGTACTCCCAACACGAATTGGTTTGTTCTTCTGGCAGTCCATGGTACTTCTTCAACACCATAACTCAAATGCAGCAATTCTCCTATGGTTTTCCTTATTCATTGTATTTTGCCTATGAGGCTACTGAAAATATAAGGATTTGGAACAGGAGTATCTTAATTCTCAAACTGATGTCTTTGCTATTCAGCACTTTAAAGAGGTCTTGTGGAATAGATTTGTCTAATGCAATATGTCACTTGATTTCTTGACTGCTGCTTTCTTGAGTATTGATAGTAGATTTAAGCAAAATGAGGTATTTGATGACTTTAACAATTTCTCCATTTAACATGATGTTTGTTGTTCTAGTGGTCAGGATTTTAATTTTTGATCTATTGAAGTGCAATCCATACTGAAGGCTGTGGTCTTTGATCTTCATCAATGAGTACTTTACTTTTCACTTTCAGCAAATGAAGTTGTTACATCTGCGTATCACAGGTTAATGAGTCTTCCTCCAGTCCTCCAATCCTGATACCACCTCCTTCATATAATCCAGTTTCTCAGATTTTATGCTCAGCAAATACATTGAATAAGTATGGTGAAAGAATACAACCCTGGCACACACTTTCCTGATTTTAAGCCATTCAATATTCTCTTATTCTCTTGGTCTATATACAGTTCCCCATGAGCAAAATTAAGTGTTCTGGAATACCCATTCTTTAAAATCTGATCCATAACTTGTCATGATCCACACAGTTGAAAACCTTTGAATAGTAAATAAAGTACAAATAAACATATTTCTGGTATTCTCTGCTTTCAGCCAAGATTCACCTTAAGTCAGTGATGATTTCCCCTGTCTAAATCTGGCTTGAACCTCTGAAACTTCCCTCTCAATGTATACTGCTGTAGGTGGTTTTTAATTATCTTCAGCAAATTTTTAATTGCATGTGATATTAATGATATTGTTTGATGATTTCCTCATTCTGCTGGGTAACTTCTCTTTAGAATGATAACAAATCTGAATTTCTTCCAATCAATTAGCCAGGTCTTCCAAATTTCTTGTCACAGATAACTGAGTTCCTCTAGTACTACGTCAGTTTGTTGAAATGTTTCCATTTGTATTCCATCAATCCCTGGAGCCTTGTTCTTTGCCATTGATTCCAGTGCACTTAGGACTTCTTCCCTCAATACCATTGGCTCTTCATCATATGCTACCTCTTAAAATAGTTGAACATCAACATTTATTTTTGGTACAGGGATTCTGTATTCCTTCCATCATCTTTTGATGCTTTCTGCATCATTCAACAATTTGCCCATGAAATCTTTCAATATTTTAAATCAAGGCTTCGGTTTTTTTGACAGTTCTGGCAGCTTGAGAAATATTAACCATGTTCTTTCCTCTTGTTTTTTGAACTTTAACTGTTTGCACATTTCATTTTAATACTTGACTTTGTCTTCTAGACTTACCTTTTGAAATTTTCTATTCAGCTCTTTTGTCTACTTATTTCTTCCATTTGCTTTAGCATCTCTATATTGGAGAGCAAGTTTCAGAGTCTCTTCTGACATCCATTTTGGTCTTTTCCTTCTTTCTTGTCTTCTTAAGAACCTTTTGTTTTCTTCCTCTATGATGTTTTGATGTCATTCCACAACGTTCTGGCCTTTGGTCATTTGTGTCTAGTACATAAAGTTTGTTCATGGGATGATCTCTAAATTTATATGGGATAAATTCAAGGTCATACTTTGGCTCCTGTGAACTTGTTTTAATTTTCTTCATCTTCAGCCTGAACTTATTGTTATTGTTATGTGCCATGGGGTCAGTTCCAACTCATATCGACCCTATACAGGGTTTCCGGGGCTATAAATCTTTACGGGAGCAGAACGCCTCATCTTTCTCCTGTGGAACAGCTGGAAGTTTCAAACTGTTGACCCTGAGGTTAGCAGACCTATTTGTAATCACTACGCTACCAGTCTGAACTTACTCATGCAATTGATGGCCCTGCTCTTGCTCTCCTGGTGGGGCAATGTAAGATAAGCACTGGACTGTGAAACTACAAGATCAATAGCTCAAACCTACCATCTGTTCCTCAGAAAACCTATACAAGGTCACTATGAGTCGGAACCGACTCAACAGCATGTAACAACAAAAGCAATGGAACTTTTCCACCATCTTTTCCCAGAGTCAATTTAACTTCTGTGTGTTCCATATGCTTTTATGTTGATTAAAAAAAGATATTTGTATGAAGAAGTCATTGGTCTTAAAAATTCTATCACGCAATCTCCAGCATGATTTCCATCACCAAGACCATATTTCCCAAGTACTGATCCTTCCTCTTTCTTTCCAACTTTCCTATTCAAATTGCCAGTTATTATCAAAACATCTTGATTGTATGTTTGATCATTTTGCACTGAATAAATTGATAGCATTCTTTAATTTCAATCCTGGCACACACTATCTGATTTGCCCCTTCAGCAACTCTTGTTCTATTCTAATGACAATTTATTTGTCTATATACAGATTGTTGTTATTGTTGTCATGTGCTGTGGAGTCGGTTCCGACTCATAGCGACCCTGTACAGGGTTTCCGAGGCTGTAAATCTTTACAGGAGCAGAAAGCCTCATCTTTCTCTCACGGAATAGCTGGTAGTTTCGAACAGCTGACCTTGAGGTTCGCAGCCCGATTCGTAACCACTACACTATGTTGAATAAAATGAAGTATTCTGGAGTGCACACTCTTTTCAGTGTTATCCAAACTTTTCTATAACCCACACAGTTGAATACCTTTTCATAGTCAAAACAGCAAAAGTAAACAATGCTCTGCTATTCTCTGCTTTTAGCCAAGATCCATCTGCCATCAGCAATAATATCCGTAGTTCTACATGCATTTCTGAGTCTGGCTTTTAATTTCTGGCAGGTCATTGTTGATACACTACTATAAAAGCTTTTGGATTATTTTCAGAAATATTGTACTTGCACTTACTATTTATGGTACTGTTTGAGGAGTTCTGCATTTCACTGAGTCATCTTTTTAGGAATGGTCACAAATATGGATTTCTTTCAAGTGGTGTCCAGGTTGCTGTTCCCCAAATCTTCAATGCTACATTAATTTGTTGAATTACTTCAATATACACCACTCCAGGACTTTCTACTTATGTCGTTGTTGATAAGTACCGTGGAGTTGTTTCCGACTCATAGTGACCCTGTACTAGGTTTCCTGGGCTGTAAATCTTTACAGGAGCAGAACACCTCATCTTTCTTCTGTGGAACCTCTGGTAGTTTTGAACTGTTGACCTTGAGGTTGGCAGCCTGACTCGTAACCACTATGCTACCAGAGCTCCTTATAGGACTTGTCAAATTTCATTTAATACCTGACTTTGTCTTTTGAGCTGCCATTTGAAATTTTCTGTTCTATACAAATTTCTGTACATATTTCCAGTCATTTCAGTTTCTGTAGAATCAAGAGCAAGTTTCAGAGTCTCTTCTGACATCCGTTTTGTTATTTTCTTTCTTTCTTATCTTTTCAATGGCTTTGCTTTTTTTATTGATGATGTTCCTGATGACATTCCTTTTTTTTTTTTTTTTTTTCTTGTTTTCAGTAAGAGTCTATTGCATCAATCTATCCCAACATAGTTTCTATCTACAAGGCCATATTTTCCAATGACTAATCCCTTTTCTTTGTTTCCAACTTTCAAATTCCATTCACCAGTAATTATCAATGCATTGTGATTACACAATCAATTTCAAACTGGATAAGTTGATAGAATTTTTCAATTTTGTCATTACTGGCTTTAGTGGTTGGTAGATAAATTTGGATAATAGTACTATTAAGTGGTCTGTATAGGCATTTGGATAGTATCTTATCTCAGACAGCATTGTACATTAGGATAAACCTTAAAATGGTCTGACAATGAATGCCACTCTATTCCATTTCAACTTGTGGTTCTCTAGTTCATTAGATCATTTTATTCTAAATAGTTAATACCAGTTCATTAGCTGTGGCTATCTATTGTTATACAATTAATTTAATATTTGGTAGCTTCCAATTTTATTTTATTCCACTTCATGCATTCCAAATTTCAATTATGGGTTGTTGTTTCTGGTTGTTTCTGCTCATTTTGAGTGGTACCCAAGCACAAATGAAGATCCTGGAAGTTTTGCTCCATTCACATAATTATGGTCAACTTTACTGGAGTCCTGGTATTACGTTGTAAGCTAATGCGCTGGGCTGCAAGGTCAGTTAGAGCCGCAAGGTTTGTGGTTCAAGCTCACCATCCACTCCTTGGAAACCCAATAAGGGTCACTATGAGTCAGAAATAACTCGAATGCACTTAATAACAACTACTTTGAGGAAGCAAGTCTTCCCATTCATCACTTCCAACCTGAGGAGCTCATCTTCTGGTGCTATATTTCACAATGTTCCACTGCTATTCATGATGTTTTCCATGGCTGTCCTTTCTGATGTAGTCTGCCTCTCCTTCTTGCTAGTCTGTCTTAGTCTGGAAGCTCAAGTGAAACCTTTCCACCATGGTTGAATCTGCTTGTATTTAAAATACTGATAGCAAACCATCCAGCAGCACAGTAACACATAAGGCATGATAGTACAACAAACTGATAGATGAATGGTAGAAAATAATTCTTTACTGATAAGAATATTAAAGGTGAACCTTTGCTTATTGACATGTGTTCCATCTAAATCTATTCACATCTGAAGGTGGTATTTTCACCTCTTTATCTTTTGCATCCATTACAGTTGTTCCAATATATCTTCCTGTTGTAGCTTGTATGTTGCTGTGATTCTGGAAGCTGTGCCAACAGTATTTCAAATACCAGCAGGGTCCTCCAAGGTGAACAGATTTCAGTGGAGCTTCCAGATTAAGACTAAGAAGGAAAGACAGACCACTTCTGAATGCTTAGCCACTGAAAACCTCATGAATAACATTGGAACGTTGTCAAAATAGGTTATGATCTTGAATGTATTTGGGAAGGTGTTCTGGACCCTGATGTTTCAGAGAGAAGCTATTAACCCACATGATTGAAATTTTTAAAAGTTTAATCTTCATAAGGATGGGGATTGTAAAAGTTAGAGTCACTCCAATAAGAAGCAAAATACATGAAGATGTGGGAATTCTAATATCCTCTCCTCTGCACATTTTACAGTAACACAAGTGTGTCCATTTTTTCCCACACTCATCCCACGCTCACATAATACTTCCAAAACTCAGTTTTATGTATAATAACAATTATTTCCATTACTGTCACTATGAAAGTAAGTAAAAATGTATCACTGCAAAACAGAAACTTTTATTAAGCAAAAATATAAAAATATTACGTTCTTGTTTAGGATTCATTTTCTATCTATGTCTATACACTTCTGAAAGCAGTGTTTTAATTTATCTAACACTTATTCAAAGAATTCTGTGGTCTATAATTTATACCAAGGCAAAATGTCAGTTTTGGCATCCTCAAGGTATTCAAAGTGTGTTTGTTTTAAAGGTTTTTAATGATGAAGTGCACTTTTTCTTACCAATGAAGTTTTCAATTGAAAAAAAAAAAAATCTTCACAAAAAAACCCATGATTGTCCTGTGTCCTTTAAGAAACTCTATGAAGACTTTTCTTTGGAATCCTCCAAAACAGTTGCCATAAGCTTCTGAGCTGACGTCACTATCTTGAATTTAACCGGTCCAATAGAACCCCTTAGAAGTCAGTGTTTTGACTGGATCTTTCTTGAAGGTATCCTAACAAACTAAGACAAGTGTATTACTGAAATAATTTGTCTGCAATTATCCACTGATCTCAGAGGTATGCCTAAACATATTTTGGTTGGAATAAATCTGAATTGAATCTTTATAGTAATATTTCTTGACTTACCCTCCTGTGTTTACCAATGCATTTATGTTTAGTGTCATTATTCATGTTTGACCCTTGACAAATCCACATTTCTTAAAAAAGAAAAATTCATTAGCAACAATAATTAAGATACCGGCCATAAATGAAAAACAGTACACAAAAATTATTTTAGATTTATCTGCGTAGAGAAATGCAATGAAGAATGCCTCAAATGGCAAATAAAAGTGTTTTTACAAACAGTTATTTAAAATGTTTGCCAACAATGAGACCCAATTACTAAATGAATTGAAGAATTATCTGAGATGCATTAAAGTGTATGATCTAGAGTTCATTGTTATGAATATCTTCATTTCAGACACATAATAATTAGATTTTCCTGTATTTCTTGGTTATAAAATGCATTTAATCAATATACTTTTGATATTAAATTAGCAAAACATTCATTTTTTATTATGAAAGGTGATGCTATGTATTTTAAATTTTAATCATTATATACTTCTTGTCATACTCATTTGTAAACCTTATGATTGCTTTGTTTAATATAGCCAACGGTCAAGGTGAAAGAGCAAGTCATGAAATTATTCATGCATAATGTGTACACCATGGAGGATTTTCATAGAATTAGACTTAGGGCCTGAAGATAATTATCTAGATTTTATTACTGAGCAGGATATCAATTTTAATACAATGAAAGAAACAACTTTGGGCAAGTTTGCTCACATTGTTGAAAACTGCTGCCCAAGCAACCTTCACTCAGGTTTTCTGGTAAAACAATCTTTGCAAAGTAAGACCAGTAGCTACAGCCAAAACCTTCCATTAAGTGTCCAGTTCCTAAGGGGTGTCAATGTTTTTCCCTCATGTAGTTATAGAATTTTGACTCAGATATCTCACCAAGTAGGAGAGTCATATCATAAAAAATGAGTTCCAAACATATTCCCAAAGGAATTGACCTCATTGTAACAAAATGTGGGAAAGTTGAAGATTACGGCTATTATTTTTGCTAAGTGCCTTTAAGTTGGTTCTGACTCATAGAAACCCAGTGTAGGATTTTTGAGCCACATTGGTGGGTTTGAACTGCTGACCTGGTGGTTAGCAACCTAGTGCTTATCCCACAGTGCTATGCCAGTACACACTCAAAACAATGAAATATGTGCGGGAAAGCAATTGGAAGGAGGCTGTGATATTGTTGTTGTTGTTGTTGTTGTTATGTGCTGTGGAGTCCATGGAGTCGGTTCTGACTCATAGCGACCCTGTACAGGGTTTCTGAGGCTGTAAATCTTTATGGGAGCAGCAAACCTCATCTTTCTCCCATGGAACAACTGGTAGTTTCGAACTGCTGACCTTGCAGTTCGCAGCCTTATTCATAACCACTACCTACCATAAGTGCCATCAAATGTGTACTGACTCATAGCAACCCTATGCTCAACAGAACAAAACACTTCCTGGTCCTGAATCAACCACACACTCAGTGTTATATTTGAACCCATGGCTGCTGGCTGTGTGCCAACCCATCTAGTTAGGGGTCTTCTTCTTTTTCTCTGACTCTGCACTTTACCAAATATAATATCCTTTTCCAGGGATTGGTCCATCCTGAAAATATGTCTGAAGTATGAGACACAAAGTCTGCCCATCCTGGCTTTCAAGAAGCATTCTGACTGTACTTCTTCCAACACAAATCAGTTTGTTCTTTTGAAAGTTCATGGTACTTTTAATATTCTCCTCCAGCACCATAATTCAAATACATCAATTCTTTCATGATCTTCCTTTTTCTCTGTTCAAATTTCACATGCATATGAAGTTTTTTATAATACCATGGATTGGGTCAAGCATACCTTAGTCCTCAAACTTGACATCTTTGCTCTTGAGCATTTTAAAGAGGTCTTATGCAGCAGATTTGGCTAATGTAATACATCATTTGATTTATGGAATGCTGCTCCCATAAGTATTGATGATTGATATGAGCAAAATGTAGTCTTTGACAATGTCAGTCTTTTCTGCATTAATATGAATGTTGCTCTCTGGTCCAGTGGTGAGGATTTTTGTTTTCTTTACATTAATGTGCAACATTGAGACTGTGACAGTCTTTAAATCTATAAGGTAACCATGGTCCAGTGACCTTAATACAGCAAACAAAACAGCAGACAGTTATGAGCCCATTTCTAAGGAAAAATGGTTTCTCAAAAACAGAACTCAAAATCATACCTATTAAAAGACCTGAATACAATTTGATCACCCTGTAGAGAAATTGGTATGCCCTAGGATGTTGTTGAAAAAAATAGAACAGTCAGCAGAGCTAAACTCTCAGATGCAGTCAAGAAAAAGACAACTAGAGCTCTTCTGAAACCACTGCCATCACAAAATGATAAGGTCCCAGCCCAAGCCTTCACCATCTAAGAGTAAATATTAGAGGCTTCACACCATTGGGGTCCAATTGACGTCACTGAAATAACTCATAACAAAGAGATAAATATAAATAACAAGTCTGGAAGTTACAAGTGGGGCAATGTCTGAAGTTCCAAAATAAATTTTAAATGCCTAGTTTACAATTAAATGATAAGATACGAAAACAAAACAAAACAAAACAAAAAACACAGAAGAGTCTGACAAATATATAAGAAAATAAGCAGGAAATAGAAATTTCACAGAATGTCCAAATGTTAGTTTTAACAGAAAAAGATTCAAAGTAGATATTATAAATATGGTCAGAAGGAGCATATTTAAAAATAGAGAAAATAAAGAAAAAAATAAAGGAAATATGATTAAAAATAGAAAGAAGGTATAGTAACAGTATTGCAATAAGAAAAAAATTAATAAATAGAAAAAAATTACATATACAAATATATAAAACATATATATACATAAGTACACATATAATAAAAATCTGAAAAATGCAATCACTTGAAATGTAATTGGGCTGCAAAGTACAATAACTGAATAAAATCACTATAAGGGTTCAGCAGTAGATTAAAGCTAGTACAATTACGAGTTACTGAGTTTGAAGATACATTGATGAAGATTATGCAATCTATAGAATAGAGAGACAAATGCATAACAAGAAAACAGAGTATGTAGGCCAGAATTGAGCTCACCAACAGTGCATATAAACAGAAGGACAGGAGGAAATGAGAGAAAAAGGCACACAAATATATGTGAAGAAACGAAGGCTGTAAACTCCTAAATCTGATTTTAAAAAGCTTTATTTAATCTATACATTCAGAAAATCCAAGATAGAGAAATAAAAAATATTCCAAAAGTAGACACTTTATAGTAAATACGCCGAAAGAAAAGTCAAAGATAAAAATTTGAAAGTAGCAAGAGAAAAAATAAGTGGTCATTTGCAAGACAATTCCAATAATATCAACTGCTGACTTCTCCTCAGAAATGATGGTGATCAGGAGACAATGGTATATGCTACTTAATGTGTACCAAGGAAAACAAATAAACACAATCAACAACAAATCCTATATTCAGCAAAATGATTTTTCAAAAATGAAAGTGAAAAACCAACATTTACATATAAACCAAAGTTAAGAGACTCCATTGTTAGCTGACCCACCTTGGTGTTGCTTTTTTTGCCATTGTTAACTGCCGACAAAGCCTTTATGTAGTCAATAAAGCACAGGTAAACATCTTTCTGGTAGTCTCTGCTTTCAGCCAAGATCCATATGACATGAACAATGATATCCCTTATTCCACGACCTCGTCTGAATCTGGTTTGAATCTCTGGCAACTCCCTGTCAATGTACTTTGCAGTCGTTTTTTATCTTCAGCAAAATTGTACTGGCATGTGATATTAATGATATTATCTGATGATATTTGAATTATGCTGACTCTGTAGGACAAGCACTGGACTACAAACTATAAGATTGGGAGTTCAAGCCCACCAACAGTACTGTGTGTATGTGTGTGTGTGGGGGTGTGTGTGTGTGAAGCTTTCTGCTCCTGAAAATATTTTTAGAGTCAGAAACAGTTTATAGGGTTTCTATGGAACATTTCATCTTTGTACATGTTTTAAATGTGAATTAGGGGTCCAGTGTTATTTTTTTGCATGTGAATATGAGCTCTGGTAACATAGTGGATCACAAGTTGAATTATTTATGGCAGGTAATTAGTTCAAACCTGCCAGTCACTCCTTGAGTTAAAGATAAGGCTTTCTTCCATTGTAAAGATTTACAGTTTAGGAAACCCTAGGCAAGGTTGCTGTTTGTCAGAACATCCATTTGTCTTAGCAACATTTTTTTTTTTTTTTAAGTTTTTATTATGAATTGAGTGTTCGTTTACATGGATGAACATCAGTTTTAGACTCATCGTTTCATTGCAATGATTACAATCACCTCTATGCATCATCGTTCAACAGGTATTTGCTTCTATTACCTCTGGGGGTTTTTTTGGGGGGAGCTGGTGGTGTACACAAAAACACTCAGGAATATATAATCATTTAAACAACCAAAGGGCACATTCTGCAAGCCTGCCTCATGGCCACCAGCATTCAGCCTTTCACTTTCCATGAGTCTAGCGCCCCCAGCTGCTCCCTCTCTCCATGTCCTCATCTCTGCTTCCATCTCTAGTGTCCCTTCTCCCTTGATGATCCTAGGGTCCTCTGTTCAAGGAATGTAAGATTAACTACACCTCCTTTTTGTTAAAAAGCTTCTACCTTTACATTTGTGACTATCTCAATTGTCTATGATAACAATTACTCAGTATTGAATCATAAGAATCTTATCCCAATCTCTTTTCACCAGACTGGTCTAGACAAGATGAAAACTACTCAGTGGGGATTCTACCTTCCGCCTGCATACTCTGAAACTAAATTCCCCCTTGAAGACTTGTAAGCAAGCCACTTCATTAGCATCATATTTTTTGAAAGCTTATTCTCACCTCCCTGAATGATATTAGCACCAATCTTGAAAATCAGTGGACCACAAGAGTTCAAATTTATTTCTTGACTTTCTGTTTTGTTTTCACTTTATTGACATATATGTCTATATATATCTATGGATTTCAGTGGGTCTGTAGGACAAACACTGTACTGCACACCACAAGGTTGGTGGTTCGTGCCTTCCAGCTGCTTTGTGTAGGAAAAATAATAATAATAATAGGTTTTCCTGCTTTTAAAGATTTACAGAGTCAGGAACCACTAAAGGGTCGCTATGAGTTGAAAAGGTCATCACAAAACAATGTTGTTGTTATAAAGTATCATCGAGTCCATACCGACTCATAGTGGCCTTATGCACAGCAGAATTAAACACTGTCCGATCCTGGGCCAACCTCACTATTGTTGCCACACTTGAGCCCACTGATGCTGCCACTTTGCGAATCCATCTTTCTGGGGGGTCTCCCTCTTTTCTCTGACCCTCCACCCTACCAAATATGATATCCTTCTCCAGGGACTGGTCACTCCTAACAATATGTATGAAGTATGAGAAACGAATGAATTTTGGTGATCCTGACTTCCAAGGAGCACTGTGACTGCACTTCTTCCAACACAGATCTGTTGGTTCTTTTGGCAGCTCATGGCACTTTCAATACTCTCCTCCAACACCATAACTAAAAGAACTGAATATTTCTTTATACAAGAAAATATCAATGTACATCTACTTTTCTTTCTTTGCATTTCTTTCCCTGTGTCACAAAGTAATTCAATAAAGTAAATACATATAATAGTAATGTTTGGTTTATAAAAGAAATGTATTTTCAAAATACAACAGCATCAGTTACAGCAAAAGCAAAGCATAAAGAAAGTTGGTGAAAACAATGTTATATTGTTGTTGTTGCTATTAGGTGCCAAGGACTTAGTACCGACTAATAGCAACCCTACAAACAAAAGAAGGAAACACTGCATGGTTCTTTGCCAGTCATTGGTACACTTGAGCCAATTGCTGCTGTCACCGTGCTAATCCATCTCATGGGGGTTCTTTCTCTTTTTTATAGATCATCCACTTTACCAAGCATTCCACCCTTCTCCAAGGACTGGTCTCTGCTGATGACTTGTCTTAAGTATGGGAGACAAATTCTCATTATCCTGGCTTCTAAGGTACATTCTGTATTTTGTTTTGTTATCCACAGGATTGCTATAAGTTGGTACTGACATGATGGCACCTAACAACAACATAGATCATTTGGTTTTTTGATCATTGCTTCCATGATTGTTGATTGTGGATCTGTTGTTGTTGTTGTCATGTGCCATTGAGTCAGAACCGACTCATAGCTACTCCATGCATAGCAGAACAAAACAATGTCCAATCCTGGGCCAACCTCACTACCGCTGCCACACTTGACGCCATCAATGATGCCACCTGGCTGATCCATCTCATTGGGGGTCTTCCTCTTTTTCTCCGACCCTCCATCTTACCCAGCATGACATCTTTCTCCAGCGACTGTTCCCTCCTGACAATATGTCCAAAGTATGAGAGACGAAGCTTAGTCATCTTGGCCTCCAAGGAGCACTCTGGCTGCACTTCTTCCAAAACAGATCTATTGGTTCTTTTGGCAGTCCATGGCACTTTCAGTATTCTCCTCCAACACCACAACTCAAAGGCATCAATTCTTCTACAATCTTCCTTATTCACTATCCAGCTTTCACATTCATATGAGGCTATTGAAAATACCATGGCTTGATTGTGGATCTAAGTGAAATTAAATCCTTGGCAAGTTTAATGTTTTCTTAATTGATCATGATGTTGCTTATGGTCCAGTGGTGAGCATTTTTGATGTCTTGATGCCTGAGGAGCAGTGCTACTGTCCTATAGTGTCACCATGAATCAGCAAAGGCTCTATGGAAATGGGAGTTTTTATGTTGTGATATAATCCATACTGAAGAGTGTAGTCTTTAATCTTTATCAATAAGTGCTTCAAGCTGTCTTCTCTTTTAGCAAGCAATGTCATTTCAAATCAAAACCACAACTAGACACTCTTTCACACTCAGTATCCCAAACCAAACCTACTCCCATTTAACTGATTCTAACTTACAGTGACTCTGTAGCACAGAGTAGAGTAGCTTCATAGGGTTTCGAAAGCTGTAACTTTTTGTCAAAGGAAACTACATCATCTTTGGAATCCTTGGCGTGACTAGTGAATTTTAACTGTACACCTTTCAGTAAGCCGCCTAGTGCTTAACCTCTGTGTCACCAGAGCTCCATTTGCAATCAATAGAAAGGGTGTAATGATATTTTCAAAAATAAAATAATAAATGTAGAAGAAGATCTGTAGTAATTTTAGCCATCTTGTATTGCTGATTATTGACATTGTTAAGTGATGTTGGTTCAGTTCCTGAGTGTAAAATGATGCAGTTTAATTGGAGAACAAGCTACTCAAAAAGTTATATATTGAGTTACCGTTGGACTTAAGAAATACACTCATTTATCTTATGTGTATACCCAAGGTAATTGAAAACATATGTTTACACAAAAACTTACACAGTAATATTCATAACAGCATTATTTAAAATAGCCTAATCTGAAAAAAAAGTAAATGTTCATAAACTGATGAGTGGATAAACAAGATTTACTGTATTCAAGCAAAATAATTCTGTTCAGCTATAAACAAGAATGAAGTCATGAGACATGCTACAACATAGATTATTGAAAATGTTATGGTAATTTTAAAAAGCCAATTTCAAAAGACCACAATGTATGATTCCATTTATATGAACTGTTCATAATAGACTAATCTATGAAGACTGAATACATATTAGTAGTTGCCTAGAACAGGTGATTTGGGTGATAATAGATGATAGTTTAAGGGCATGGGGTTTCTTTCTGAGGTAACTAAAATCTGGTAGTGTAGTGGTTACAAATTGGGCTGTGAACCTTAAGCCAGCAGTTCGAAACTACCAGCCACTCCACAGGAGAAAG
This sequence comes from Chrysochloris asiatica, assembly GCF_000296735.1. NCBI lineage: Eukaryota > Metazoa > Chordata > Mammalia > Afrosoricida > Chrysochloridae > Chrysochloris > Chrysochloris asiatica. Next base: position 6,129,584 of record NW_006408666.1, on the reverse strand, counting down.
ATGAGGCTTTCTGCTCCCGTAAAGATATAGCCTCGGAAACCCTGTACAGGGTCACTATGGGTCAGAACTGACTCAACGACACTTAACAACAACAACAAAATGTTCCTTAACCAATTATGGTGATGGTTGAACTATTGTAAAATATATGAATAAGGTAGCAATAAAACCATAACAAAAAAATAAATATACTTGGCAATTTAGTACAAAGATGACTAATTGCAAAGGAATGGGCACCTAAGCAAGCAAAAACATTTTAGGAGGGGGAGCAAATCTGTTGCATCCTAAGGAGAGCTCTGGTGGTGTTATCAGATAAGAACTGGACTTCTATCAGATAAGAACTGGACTGCCAGATTGGATGTTTGAACCCACGAGTCACTCTACAGAAAAAAGATGAAGCTGTATGATCCATAAAGATGTTCAGTCTGGGAAACTCTACATAGCATTGCTATAAGTCAGAACTAACTTAATGACAGTACGTTTTGGGGTTTTGATCATTAGTGGTCATCAGAGAAATTTACCACCAACACAATGTGTCTGTATCTGATCTCCCTGGCCCTCAAAATACCAAAAAGGATGGGATCATATGGTCCTGTCCCTAAGAGTATGAAAAGAAAAGAAACACTAGAACAGGAATACTCTGCAGGTTTGCTCAGCAGAAGTCTAACCACCTGTTTAGTCTATATGTTACAAGTAGATTTTGGTATCTTCAATGTATGTGAGATATCAATTAATTATAATCCATCAAAATCTCAATCAGAGTTTCTGTAAGACAAAAAAAAAAAAAAAAAAAAAAAAAACCCAACAGCAATCCTTCAAATGTGGAGGAGGACAGCTATTGTGCTATTGTTGTTGTTGTTAACTGCCATTGTGTCAGTTATAGTCAGTTCTGACTCATAGTGCACCTGTACAGGATTTTGGAGGAGCAAGCTGGTGAGCTTGAACCACTGACCTTGCAGTTCAAACCAACTTTGTGGTCCAGTGTATTAACCCACAGTTCCATACCAGAAGGCAATTAAAAATAGCTTGCAGGGTGAGGAGGACTCTCAATGAATTTCAAATACACAACAAAAGGATCTTTTATTGAGCTAAAAATTAAAACAAAAAGATTTCCCAAGTAAACAATATATTGGATAAATTGAATGAGAAGTTAGTGGTTATTGGAACCTGCACTATTGCTCTGTATAAGAAGTACAAGAAGCATCTAAAAACACAGAGAAATTATGTGAAAGGTGAAAATCATGAAGAATTGTGCTCATGTGGAACCTGTACATAGACCAACAGACAGTCATTCAAATAGAATCAGGGAATACTGTGCAATTAAACTCAGGGAAGATGTACAGCAATGTTGTAGCCATTCACGATACTTATTCAATATGCATGCTAAGCTAATAATCCAAGAAGCTGGACTGTATGAGGAGTCCTGTGTGGCACTGTAGGATAATGCACTGGACAGCAAGGTCAGTTTGAACCACAAGGTTGGTGGTTCAAACTCACCAGATGCTCCTTGGAAACCCAATATAGAATCACTGTGAGTCAGAATTGACTTGATGACACTTAACAACAATAATAACAGGCTATATGAAAAATAATATGACTTTCAAAAATTAAAGAAGACTCATTAACAACTTTTAATAAGCAGATGATCTCCCTTGCTTGCTAGTGATTTCTGCATTCCACTAGGTCACTCTTTTTGGAATGACAACAAATATAGACCTACTCTAATCATTTGGCCATGTAGCTGCCTCCCAAATTTCTTGGCATCCATCGGTGAGTGCCTCCTGTGATGCATCAGTTTGTGAAAATATTTCAGTTTGTTTTTCACAAATTCCTGGTGTCTTGATTTTTGCCAATGCCTTCAGTGCATCTTGGATTTCTTCCTTGAGAATCATTGGTTCTTAATCATATGCCACCTACCTCTTGAAATGGATGAACATAGACCATTTCTTTCTGGTACAGTGCCTTCAATATTTAAAGTAGAGGCTTGGATATTTTCTTAAGTCCATTCAGCCTAAGAAATTCTGAGTGTATTCTTTCCTTTTGATTTTCTAACTCTAGGTTTTAGCACATTTTATAATAATACCTTACTTTGTCTTTTCAAGGGAAATACACAACTAGACATGCACTCTGACTGGTGACCATGTTTGTCACCAATAAGGGGAAGTGAGGGAAAAACAGCAATGAAGCTGTGAGCTAAGTCAGACCACATTGAATAGACACCTGTGAACCCGTGTGGAGACCTGGTTGGCCAGCAGTATGACAAGACTTGAACTCCTTGGTCTAGAGTAAGTAGCATATCCATAGAAAACTAGAGTGGAGAATGAAGTGTCCAGATAATAAGAAGTGAGGGCATATACACAAAAACACCCGCACTTACAGATAATACCCACATGACCTGGCTTCGATGGTTGGATGATCAAAACTCAACTAGAAGAAGAAAGAAGAGGGGAAAAAGTAATCTGATACAATTTGATGAACTTGACCTATACCTATGGATGCAGTAGCTCAAAAGAGGGAACAAATCTTTATAGCGAGGATCATCCCCACCCTCTCGATACACATGGTAGACAGGGATGGGCAACTTGGACATTGGTTACCCAAAATGTGGGTGCTACAAAGGCAAGAAGTGACTGGCTTACAACTTTAAAAAGGGAGCTTAGATCCAGAGGGTGCGGAGGAAGGTAGAATCTCCCCTGAGCTGTATGCAATCTGTCTGGGCGGGACTGATAAAAGGAGATGACGATAGGTTTCTTGTGGTACAATAGTTTTGAGGGTTGGAAATGTAAGGTAGAGGTTTTGTAGCAAAAGGAAGGGAGTGGTTGACTTTACAGTCCAGGAACAGAAGTCCCTGGGACAATCAAAGAAGAAGAGTGGAGTGCAGGACCCTACCCAGAGAAACAGTGATGCCATAGGTGGAGGCAGAGACGATGACACAGAGAGATGGAGCTGTTGGGGACTCTAGACCCAAAGAGGGAGAAGGGTTGTGTGCTGACCACCAAGGGGCAGGTTTGCAGGGTATACCCTTTGGTTGGTTGATGATGCATGAAGGGGATTGTAACCATAACAGTGAAACAATATACAATAGGACAAATGTAAAGCGAGTGTTTTCCCATGTAAGCTATTACATAATTCACAATAAAACATTAAAAACAAAAGAGTCCTCATTGAATAGTTTTAATCTTGTCTAGATGGGTCTGGTGAAAAGAGATGGGGATAAGATTCTTATGATTCAATAGTGAGTAATTGTTATCACGACCAACTGTGACTGTCACAACTGTAAAGGTAGAAGTTTTGTAACAAGAACAGGGAATAGTTAATTAAAAAAAAAAAAAAAATGTCAGAAGAGGCTCTGAAACTTGCTCTCCAGTGTACAAATGGAAGAAATGAGGATGTACAAGGGCTGAACAGAAAATATCAAAAGTAAGCTCAAGAAGACAAAGTTAAATACTATAATGAAACATGCAAAGATCTGGAATCAGAAAATCAAAAGGGAAGAACATACTCAGCATTTCTAAAGCTGGGGGAACTGAAAAAAAAATTCAAGCTCCAACTTTCATTATTGAAGGATTCTCTCAGAAAATTATTGAATGATGTGGAATGCATCTAAAGGAGATGTAATACACAGTGCCACTCTACCAAAAGGAAATGGTTGATGTTCAACCATTTCAAGAGGTAGCATATGTTCAAGAGTCAATGATTCTCAAGGAAGAAGTCCAAGGTGTATTGAAGGAATTGATAATGAACAAGGCACCAGATTTGATGGAATAAAAATTGAAATCCTTCAAGAAAGTGAGGAGGCACAGGAGACACTCACTCATCTATGCCAAGAAATTTGGAAAACATTCCTGGCAAACTGATTGGAGGAGATCCATATTTGTGTCCATTTCAAAGGTGGCCAAATGGAATGTGGAAATCATCGGACAATAGCTTTGATATCCCATACAAGAAAAGTTTTACTAAAGGTAATACAGAAATGGCTGCAAGCATATATTGACAGAGAATTTCCAGAGGTTCAAGCTGCATTCAGAATAGGAGGTGAAACAAGGGATATCATTTCTGATGTCAGATGGATCTTGGCTAAAAGCATAGAATACCAGTACTTTATTGACTGTACTTTATTGACTATGCAAAGGCTTTCAATTTTGTGGTCATTACAAGCTATGGACAATATTGGGAAATATGAGTATTCCAGAACATTTCATTGTACTCATGAGTAATCTGTACTTGGACCAATAGTCGGTTGTTTGAACAGAACATGGGAACACAGAATGTTTTAAAATTAAGAAAGGTGTGCAACAAGGTTGTATTCTTTCACCATACTTATTCAACCTGTATGCTGAGCAAATAATATGAGAATCTGGGTTCTATGAAGAAAAACGTGGCATCAGGACTGGAGGAAGACTAATTAACAACCTGCGATATGCTGATGATACAACCTTGCTTGCTGAAAGTGAAGAGGACATAAAATACTCACTAATGTAGATCAAAAACCACAGTCTTTGGTATTGATTGTATATCAATGTAAAGAAAACAAAAATCCTCACCACTGGACCAATAAACTGCATTCTTATCAATGGAGAAAAGATTGAAGTTGTCAAGGAATTCATTCTTCTTGGATCAACTATCAACACTTGCGGAAGCAGCAGTCAAGAAATCAAATGACATATGAATTATGCAAATATGCTGTATAAAAACTTTTTAAAGTATTGAAGAGCAAAGATGTCAGCTTGAGGACAAAGTTGTGCCTGACCCAAACCATGGTATTTTCAATAACCTCATATGCATGCAAAAGTTGGACAGTGAATAAGGAAGATCATAGAAGAATTGATGCATTTGAGTTATGGTGTTGGAGCAGAGTATTGAAAGTGCCATGGGCTGCCAAAAGAACCAACAGATCTGTGTTGGAAGAAATGCAGCCAGAGTGGTCCTTGGAAGACAGAATGGCCAAACTTTGTCTCTCATACTTTGGACATATTGTCAGGAAAGACCAGTCACTGTATAATGATATCATGTTTGTTAATGTAGAGGGTCAGAGAAAATAAGGAAGAACCTCAGCAAGATGGATTGGCAAAATGGAAGCATCAATGGGCTCAAGTATGGCAACAATCATGAGGTTGGTCCAGGACTGGTTAGTGTCTCATTCTGTTGTACATAGGGTCTCTATGAGTCGGTACTGACTCAATGGCACCTAACAACAACAACAACACAGACATTTGCAATGAATAATTTGTTGATTTCACAGAATTTTATCATGCATCATTTCTATCACCAAGACCATATTTTCTAACTATGGATATTTCCTCTTTGTTTCCAGCTTTTGTATTCCAATCATTAGTAATTATACTGTGTCTTAATTGCATATTTGATCAATTTCAGAGTCAAGAAGTTCATAAGAATGTTAGATTTCAGCATCACTGGCTTAAGTATTTGGTGTTTAAATTTGAATAATGGTATTAACTGGTCTTTCTTGTAGGTTGTCGCTATTATCCTATCACAGCCAACGTTGTACTTTAGGACAGATCTCGAGATGTTCTTTTTGATAATAAATGTGGTGCCACTCCTTTTCAATTATTTGCTTCCAGCACAGTAAACAATATGACTTGCAGATTCAAAATGGCCAAAACAACTGTCCATTTCAGCTCACTAATGGCTAAGATATCTATCTTCATGTGTTCCATTTTACTTTTGTCAACTTCCAATTTTTTTTTTTTTAGATTTATACATTGTGCATTCTACCTTCCAATTATTAATGGATATTTTGCAGTGTTTCTTCTTATTTTGAGTTATGCTAACTTATTTTGAGTTAGCAAATGAAGGTCAACTCTACTTTGAGGAGGCATCTCTTTCCCAGTGATGTATAGACCTAGATGTGGGGCATGTTAAGAAGCAATAACTTCACATTTTCATATTTGTATTTAATAAGGTTTTCTATTTCAACCTGTATGCTGAACAAATAATCCAAGAAACTGGTTTATATGAAGAAAAATGTGGCATCAGGATTGGAGGAAGATTCATTAACAACCTGAGATATTCAGATGATTCTACCTTCCTTGCTGAAAGTGAAGAGGACTTAAAATACTTACTGATGAAGATCAAAGACCACAGCCTTTGTTATGGATGGCATCTCAATATAAAGAAAACAAAAATCCTCACCACTGGACCAATAAACAACATACTTATCAATGGAGAAAAGATTGAAGTTGTCAAGTACTTCATTCTTCTTGGATCAGCCATCAAGATGTTTTATGATGTTTTAGCATAAATGTTTGACTTACTGTTACATTGTCTTTTTTCTCCTTAGTTAGATAGTTCAGGTACCTTACCTAGCATATTGTAAAAATAATTCCTGTTGAACTTCCAAGAGATTAACACATAAATAAACACTTGACTTTAATTGAAGGAATTTGTGATTGAAGGGAATAAGGAACCTAGGGCTAGGTGAATGTGTACCGGCATGTTAATCAGAGTGAATGGATGCAGAGGGTGGTAAATGTGGGTTACTCATACGACAGTGTGATGTTTCAAGTTCCCCAAGTGCTAAAACTGGAGAAACCACTGGGGACAAAACCTGATCAAAGAACGGCTGTCATTATTTCAAGCAATTTAACAAATAAATATTATTCACTTTACCTGACATCACTGTGGGCTTCATCAGCCTGGGCTTCAATAAGAAAGGCTTTCATATCCAACTTTACTTGCAGATTTCATCTGAGAGAATTTATTCGCTCCACGGAGTTTCTACTAAGCTCTATTGTCACCTTTCTTCGGGGCAATTTAGTATTCTGTTGCAACTTATTTTCATTCAGAGTGCAAACAATATGGGAAAGTCACTGGAGTATTTGAGTTCTAGAGTAAGGCTTTCGAACAGGGCAGGCTGACCATTCAAATTAATTACCTCTTCATACTAGGTTTCTCTCCAAAGGAGAAATGACTCCAAGGCATCATCAGGGACCTTCGCTGCATTGAACAGGAAAAAACAAAACAAAACACAAAAACCTTTGAATGCCGTTTTTTTAGCACTTCAACAGCCTAGCTAAAGGAAAACTCAGCCTGTGAGACCTGGGAGGATGGGAACACCAAACCAGTTGCCCAAGAGTTGATTTTGTCTCATGATGATTCCGGATGTGTCAGAGTAGAACTGTGTTCCTTATGGTTTTTAATTACTGATTTTTAACAAGTATATCACAAAGCATTTCTTCTGAGGTATCTTTGGGTAGACTGGAATCTCCAACCTTTTGGTTAGCAACCAAGCACATTAACCATTTGCACCACACAGGGACTCTGGTATTGATAGAACACTCCTCAACACATGTCAGAGCACAATGAACTCAGCTAAATATTCTCTTGGCTTTCTCTTGCTTACAGTTGTTGACACCAGCTCTTTGTTTTCCACTCCTTCCTATTGGCTAGAATGTCATGTCTTCCAGGGGACACTAAAGGAGGTATGTATAGCCCTATCTCCAAACCTCAGCTAAATCTGTGGTAATTAATTGACTCTTCACTTTTCGCTCATATTATCAATAAGTTCTGAAGGCAGTCTTTCTCCTTTTTAATTCTTCTTCTCCTCAACTCTAAAATTTCTTTTTATTATTTTTATTCTATAGCACTAAACAAAATTTCTTCCTTATGTCCCTTCTTCTAGACAAAACATCATTATACAGAAGTTCCTTCCATGGTATCTCTTATTTATTTATTTTTATTGTGACTTGAGTGAATGCTTACAGGTAGATTATCAATTTTACATTCAACAAGTCATACGCTTCACTTCATCTCGATAGCAATCCTCTTAATGTAATATTACTTACTTCATTTCATCACTCTGTTTCTTCTTTCCATCCATCTTTCTGAATTTTGCCCTTAGGTAAATGCTGTCCTTTTGATCTTAAATTGTTGATGTTTATGCCATGTATCAAAGCCCCTAACTTTGTCCATATTTTTTCATTGATCATCTTTATTGTTCTAGAGTTTAAATTTAGGTCTTTGATTCATCTTGAGTTCATTTTCGTATATGATGGGTCTTGTTCTATTCTTCTGCAAATGGATATCCAGTCCCGTTTGTCAAATAGGAGATATTTTCCTCATTTCTGTGTTTAGGTCCTTTGTCAAAGATCAGTTAATTGGATGTGGATGGATTTACTACTGGGCTTTCAATTCTCTTCCATTGATCTATGTGTCTTTCATTGTACCTATACCAGATGGTTTTGACTTCTGTGACTGTGTAGTAGGTTGGGAACTAAGAGGCCTCCGACTTAGTTCCTTTTCTTTTGCAATCTTTTGCTTATCTGAGGTCTCTTTTGTTTCCATATCAAGTTGACGACTCATTTTTCCATATCTTTAAAGAATGGTGTTGGAATGCAGATTGGGATTGCATTATAACTATAGACTGCTTTGAGTAATAATGTTGATATTTTCACTGTGCTCAGTCTTCTTATTCATGTTCATGGAATATTTTTCCATTTATGTAGGTCTCTTTTGATTTCTTGTAGTAGTGTTTTGAAGTTTTCT
>NW_006408666.1:6101867-6120597 GCF_000296735.1 Chrysochloris asiatica | reverse complement strand
AGGTCTCCAATCATATTATTTGCTTTTCTTTGCTGATTTCCATGCCTTTAATTTGTTTTACTTGACTTATAGATCTGGCTAAGACTTCCAGCCCAATATTGAATGGTGGTGATGGTGTGCTGTGGAGTTGGTTCTGACTCATAGTAACCCTGTGTAGGGTTTCTTAGGCTATAAATCTTTACGGTAACAGAAAGCCTCATTTTTCTCCCTCAGAACCACTGATAGTTTTGAACTAGCTGACCTTGAGGTTAGCAGCTTGACTTGTAACCACTACGCTACCAGAGCTCCTTCAACATTGAATAAGAGTGTAACAAAAACAAACTCAAAAATGAGTAGTTAAAATTACAGTCCAGAAACAGAAGACCCTAGGACCATCGAAGGAGAGGATCACAAGCGGAACGTGGAACCATATCCAGAGAAGCAATGACACCAGAGATGGAAGCAGAGATGGGGACATGGAGAGAGGGAGCAGCTAGGGACTCTAGATTTATGGGAGGAAAGGAACTAAGAGTGATGGTATATGGTTGGGATTATAATTGTAATGAAACAAAGTATATGATTTGTTGAATGTAAAACTGATGATCTGTCCTGTGAACATTTACTCATTTCACAATAAAATCTTTAAATATATATATTGAATTGTTGTTTTTAAGTGCCATTGAGTTGATTCCGACCCATTGCGACACTGAATAGGGTTTCCAAGGAGCAGCTGGTGAGCTTGAACCACCGACCTTGAAGTTCAAACGACTTTGCAGTCTGACGCATTGGCCCACAGCGCCACACCAGAATAGGAGTGATTATAAAAGCTCTTCATATCTGGTTCCCATTCACAAGGGGAAAGCTTTCAGTTTCTCTCTATTGACAGCAATGTTACCCATTGGTTTTGAATATATGCCTTAAATAAACGTGAGGAATTGCCCTTTTAGTCCTATTATGTTGAGTTATGGTCTCCCTGGTGACTTAAATAAATCTTAGGCTGTCTTCAGATTGTTTCCTTCTCCTTTCTGATTGTTCTTCTACCAGATTAGTAGTGAGAGATATGACTTCAAACTCACTAATTCAGCTTTTTATTGATTCAAATGGACTCCTTTGCTCTTTCAATGAAGTATTCATTTCTGAAATCTTGGTATTAATCGTCTGGATTTCTATTTGCAGACTTTGTATTGTTTTAAATTTTTCATTTATTTTGTCTATTTGTTCTTGTAGTGTTTTCCTAAGGTCTTCTAAAGTTTTCTTGTCTTCTCCTTGCTTTCATCTGCATCTTTTTGGGTTCTCTCAGTGCACTGAAGGCACCTAATATTCTTTTGAATTCATTTTCAGGTAGTCACAAATATTTTCTGGCTCTGGATCTTGGTCACTTGTTAGAGCCACTCTGCCTTGTTTCTTTAAGTGAATAAAAATGTTTGTCTTTGAGGCTCTGTGGTGTCACTTTATTTGGATTTAATTGATTGCTTTATGTTGATATGTTCTTAAGTGCTTGCCTCTTGGCTCCTGGGGGGTGGGGTTAGAGAATGGAAGTGCACGCACAGCTTTCTTTCACTGTTTGCACAGTTCAATTCAGGGTGGATTTGACTTGTGTTGACTGCTAACTTTGAGCAGGTGCTATAGGAGCTAGTTGTGGGTATTGTTCTGGGAGTGGGCCTGCAGAGCCTATGGCTGTGGCTGGACTGTATGAGTTCACTTGCTATCTCCCATTGCATAGGGCAAGAAGAAACAGACAAACACACAAGAAAAAATAAACAATAGTGAAAAGGGCAAATAATAAAGGATAAAAAACAGACAGCAGCAAGGACAAGAATATAGGCAAAAAGATTTTTAATAGATAGGAAAATAGAACAGGGAAAGAGAAACTAAAGAGAAAAAAATGAAAAGAAAGAAAAACACTAGCAAACCCTAGACAGCAGGAAGAAGAAAAGTAAGAAACAAAAGAATAATAAAGGAAATTCAACAGGAATAAAAAAGAAAGAACAAGAAGGAAAGGGATGGAAGGCGAAACAGAAGAAAAGAAGAAAAATGAAATCATAGAAAGAAAAGATTAAAAAAACAAACAAACAAAGTAAAAGAAAGAGAACAAGGAAAAACAAAACAGCAAAAATGAAAACCTAGGGCAGAGGTTGACCCTAAAGAGGAGAAAACTGTGAAGGGTTCCTGCCATCCAAAGATTTTATGAGGTGGGATGGGGAGGGATGAGAAGATGATATACCTAGCCCTAGATGGAGCTCCAGTAGGTCCAGGTCTTGTCTATGGTCAGGACACTCAATTGGAAGTAGTTCCCACAGTCCCTATAAGTGGCCGAGGTCAGGGTCTTTGTTCCTAGAAGGAACTCTTTTGGGTTCAGAGAGCAGCTGGGGTTAGGGCAGCTGTTTATGAGAGTTCCTGTTAGTCTGGGGCTGGATTAGGACCAACCCTGTGCATTCTGTAGGTCTGAAGAAGTGGAGTTCACCCACCTTCAAGATCCAGGTGGTCTGCCCAGAGCCTGACCCACAACAGTGCTGCTCACATTGGCTTCACTTCAATCTCTGGCACAGTAAGAGTGCGCTGGTAGTGGATTAGGGTGGGGGCTGGCCATGTCTCCATGAACCAGGGGAGTGTAGGGAGTAAGAGAGAATTGTACCTTTCATGTTGCCAGCCAGCAGTATGTATCCATGTCTTCAGGTCAATTAGATCCACTGCTACTCACAACACTTCAAGATAACTTACTGAGTCAGATCAGTCAACAATTAATTTGTCTATTATCTCCTTTCTCTCCAATCCTGTTCAGCTTCTTTTCCTAGTCTGTATTCAATCTGCTTCTCTATCCTTTCCATAATTATCATCTCTATCTATTTCAATTGGTCTTTTGTATTATTGTTGTAGATTTATGCAGTGTATCTGTCTAGTCCACCCTCTTACCAGAAGTCTTCTTCATGATATAGTTTAAAGTTAGCATCGTTGGAGCCTGGAAAACCTTAAAATTGAACATTTGGTTGTTTATTTAGGAGTGCAGTTGTTTGATTGTCTACATTACATAATTATATTTCTTTGATATTGGAAAGCAGAACAACCTTGCAAAGGATCATAGGTGTTTGAAGCACATTGTCTCTCATTTAGCCATAGAACCCACTAGCATTGAGTTTATCCCATCTCATAGTCACCTTATAGGACAGAACAAAGCTACTGCTTTCAATCTTTAAATGAACAGACAACTTCATTGTTCTCCTGTGTGATAGGTAAACTTGCCACTTTAGTTATTATCCAAGTGTGTTAACCATTTGCAGCACACAAAAATAAAAGAATATCCAGGGGAGGATATTACATCAAAAAATCAGTTGAGTCAAAATCAGAGGATCTTGGAAAATTCTGGCATGCAATATTGGCGTATGCTCACTTTATCTAACCAGTTGTCCAATGGCCTAAAATTAAAGGGAAAGACCAAGGACATTTACCTATCAGCCCTCTTGCTCAACCCTGTGTGCACTTTTGGGGTGTATTGGTGGAAGTTTATTATTGAAATATTTTAGTATATCATAGAAAAATGAACAATTTTCCCATAGCATGGGCATCTTCTGGATTTCAAAAGGAATTTTCATTAAGTATACATCATTTCCAAATTAAAGAGTGTACTATAACCTCTATAGAAAATAATGTGAAGTATCTGGGCTAATCTCTTTGTCTTCAGATAAAGGGCATGTGTTTCCTTCATTTGATTCTTGAAGGTGCCTTAATTTGGTATTAAGAGGTACATGCTGAGTGTAGACGGATGGAAATCATCATTGAAGACACGTACTGGAGACATCATACTCTCCATTATTATTGCTATTAATATTGCTATTTTTTAAATCTTTGGTAGCCAGTCCTTCTCTTCTTGTCTGTCTCCTTTGCTTTTTCTTTCTTATATCCTTAATTTCCTGGAATTGAAGTTTTTTCTAGGTTAATTCCTTTGACCTACACTTTTTTTTTAACCGCTGGAAGATTCTGGTGATAACATAAAATCTTTGGGTTTAATTAAAAGAACTTAATTGGAGAGTTAACATGTAATGTACATTTAAACTGTGACACTTTTCAGAGTGAAAGGTGACCCTAAATGTAATTAGAATTAAATAATGTTTGATTTCAGGGTCAACAAATATATTTTCAAGTATTATTTAATTCTAATGACTTTTAGGGTCATTCTGAAAAGTTGGGGTTATGGTTGTTACTAACCATTTTAGCATGACTAGAAGGGTTCTGGTGTGGCACTGTGAGATGGACGGAACTGTTGCAGAAATCTGGCACCAAACTGCCCTGCCCATGACATTCTCTATTTCTCCACTGGGTTCAATAATTCATTGCAAGGGCCACACAGAACTCTGAGACAATACTTATAGCTACAGGGCTTATTGGGGAGGTTAGCAGCTTACAATTCAGGGTTAGAAATGTTGAGGGCTCAGTAGTACTAGGCAGGGCATCCTCACCTCAGCCATTCTCACAGACAAACTTCTTTCTGCCTGGCCAATGATGCCAATGTTTCTAAGGCTGCTTATAAATACCCACAGGACACCATTCCACCATAAGCCTCAATTCAAAGGCACTTGACTAAGCTCTGTAAGTCAGCAAATGCAGCTCCCCTAATTAGGTCCTGGTGTGGCATTGAGGGTTAATGCGCCAGACTGCAAAGTTGGTTTGATCCACAATGTTGGCAGTTCAAGCTCACCAACTACTCCTCAGAAACCCTATACAAGATCGCTATGGGTCGGGACTGACTAAATGGCACTTAACAACATAAACAACAATTAAGTCCTGGTGGGACTGCACAGTTGGTTTGATCTGCAAGGTCGGAGATTCAAGCTCACCAGTCCACTCCCTATTTAGGGTCACTATGGGTCGGAATTGACTCCACAGGACTTAACAATTAAGTTCCAGGAAGTACCAGCACCCCACTCTACAAGCAAGTCTCCTGCCCAAAGTCATTCAGCTTAGTAGCTCTGTGGGCTGGGAAGCCCACTGCTCTGTCTTGTGGTTCTGCTGCTGTTGCTCCTCTGCACTCCTCTGGCTTCACAGCTCTCTATCCCTGGGTCCAGGAGGTTCAATGCACAAAGATCTTGAGTCCCCAAAGACACATTCGACTTCCTACTTGCTGGTAGCGAGATGCCCCCTTCTGATTCTAATGTGGTTTATGTTATACCCATGATAGAGTTTCAAGTTTTTATAATTAACTGCTAACATCCAGAGCTGAGTCATGTCATCCTATCAGTATTTTCTCCCATCATCTCTTTCCCAGACCACATAGGACAAAGACATTTGGTGGGGATTCCAGACTATGGCTAGAAGAGACATTATATAGTTCACTACATGACAATTGCTAATCACAAGGTCATAGGTTCAAACCAACCAACAGCTCCTCAGAAACCCTATACAGGGTCTCTATGAATTGGAACCAGAACTGACTTGATGGCACTTAACAACAAGAATGCTAGAAGAGAAGCTAGAGGTTAAGGACAGAAAGACAAGATACATGTAATAACAATCCAGGATTTTGTTATTTGTTGTGTGGTCCACAGACTGGCAGTACCAGTCTCATCTGGGAGCCTCTTCAGAATACACGACATCAGACTTACTAAACAAGAACATGCATTTTAACATTTTCAGATGATCTCTTTGCAACTAAAGTTTGAGAGACACTGATTTCACATTGAAAGAGGAATGCACTAAGAAAATGAAGCCGAACAGTGTCAATGGAGTTAAATCACATCCAGGCAACATGTATTGGTGTTATTCTCTACCTAATCAAGCTATAAAAATGTATTTGTGAAATGTTAAGGAAGATGGATTTACCAAGGTAGGCGTTTTGCCAGCAAGTTGAATCAAGAAAGAAGCAGAGAAGCTGAATAAGAAATTAAAGTGACATAATTAATAATGAACCATGAGGGTGAAAGTGTGCAGTCTGAGAAACCAGGAAGTCATAAGGGGGTGTTCAGTGGGACCAAAGGATTATTAGATTTGAGAAATACAGAGTTGGAAATGATGATCAAATAGGGGACTTTCTGAACTTAAGGTAATGAGTTGGTAATAGCTACGGGAAATAAAAAGGTCAAAGGTGTGTCCATGGCAGTAAGTAGAGTGGAGGATAAGAATTATTAGATATGAATTCATGGCAATGAGAGACGTGCACATGGAAAGATCATATATGTAGAAATGAAATCAATGATAGTAGGACTAGAGAGTGCTCATGATCATTGTTATTGTTACGTGCCATTGAGTTGGTTCTGACCCATAGCAACCCTGTATAGGGTTTCCAAGGAGTAGCTGGTGAATTTGAACAACTGACCTTGTGGTTCAAACCGACTTTGCAGTCCAGCACAGTAACCCATAGCGTCACACTGGGAATCCTGGAGCTCTTGATAAAGGAACCAAAGCCTCAAGGGATGAACTGGAGTCTGTAAGTGGCTATTAAAAGGAGTAGTGGATGATATAGTCTAATGACATGAGCTGTATCCCAGGTGTGTTTAGAGAGGAGGAAAGGAAATAGCAAGGCAAGGCAAGAGAGATATCGATTCCACCCCCAGACCAAATGGTAAAAAGACAGTAAACCTCTATCTTTTAAGACCATTTATGGGAAAACCCAGCCCCACCTATTTGTGAAGTGTGTGTTTATGGTGTACATGAGTAATGGAGAACAGCATTTACATCAGTTAGAGCAAGAAGAAATGAAGACATAAGTATTTTTGCTGATAATTGATCCAGTGTGTAAGCAGTAGTATTTCGGGAGTTGGGTTTATGTGAAAATGTGATCAGAAAAGGTGACAGAGGCATAGAGAATTAATACCCAGGGGATGATTCTGTTCTTCTTGTGGAGACCAGTGTAAATCTGAGAAAAGGATGTTATTGCCTACCTCTGAATGAGTCAAGGAAGATAATACTGGTGAAATTTGTATGATGCTTTAAGGAAAGTAGAGAAGAGGGCTGGGATTTTTTCAGGAGATATAGAATTATGGGGTTGCCTTTTTATTTCTTTCGGTAGTATTGTGAAAGTTGAGTAGGAAGAACCTTACTAAGACACACACAATCCTAGGATCTTTATTTCTTATTAATTGATGAATAGCAAATCTGAAAGAAAAAAAAAAAAAAAACATGCATAGAAGTGTATGATTCAACTTATTTTCCTAAGTGGAACACACCCATCAAACCAGCATGTAGATCAAGGATCTGAGCATTGCCAGCCTACATTAAGTTCCCTTATGGTTGGTGCAGGAACAAGCAGTGTTTCTTTCTGTTGTGCACACGGTCACTATGAGTTGGAACCAACACTACAGCACCAAACAACGATAGCAATAGTTGCTAAAAACAAGCAAAAAAATTAAAAAGGCATGACTGTCAAGTCACTTCTGACTCATAACGACTCTATAGGATTGCTTTGTGAGCAGAACTGCCTATGAGTAACACTGTCTTGGGTTTCCAAAGTTGGAATCTTGGTGCGACACTGTCGGATAAGGCACTGAACCCAAAAGTTGGTTTGAACCACAGGGTCGTCAGTTCAACCTCACTAGCCATTCTTCAGAAGCCCTGTACAAGGTGGCAATGAGTTGGAACCAACTCGACAGCATGTAACAATAACAATAGATCCTTACTGAAGCTGACTTCCACATCTTTCTCTGAGAAGCTGCTCATGGGTCTGAATCCTACAAAAAAAACTACTAGCCTGACCTGAATTTCACACCACAAATGGTTTTCCAGGCTTCCTTTGGAAAGCTGTGAAAGTAGGCAAAAGATAAGGTAAAAGGTAGTCTCACCTTGAGTAGGTGGTGCTGTAGTTCCTTGTTGGAACGTCAGTGTTAGCACGAAAGTCATGGGAGAAACCGTTAGTCGTAGAACCTAAATCCATCAAGAAATTGATTATTCCTTGCCTGCAGTCATATTTTGAGCATACACCAGTATAATCATGTGTAGTACACTACTCTAATTCAGTTTTGACCTCTCTCCTACATCCAAGCATAGACAGACATACAGACACACCTGAATTGAGACAGCAGTGTTTTTGCTATTTATGATTTTTATTCCCATGGCTTTATACTATGATTTATATGGTAGCTGTTAAAGAATATGTGAGTTGATTAAAATAAGTTTATATATTTACAATTAATCCTGAAACCAGAGAAGAATCAAATGATTTTTCAGTAAAGCCTTTTGTTTATACAAATCCTTGTTTGTGGTTTTATGTTATTGTTGCTATTAGCAGCCATCAAGTTGGTTCCAATGCATCGTGACTATACGTCCAACAGAACTAACAGTGTCCAGTCCTGCACCATCCTCTCATTTATTGTTATATTTGAACCATTTATGCTGCGATGGTGTTGATCCATCTTATTGGGAGTCTTCCTGTTTTCACTGACCCTCCGCTCTTCCAAGCATGATCACCTTCTCCAGGAACTAGTCCTTCCTGATAATATGTCAAAAGAAGGAGATAGGAAGTCTCATCATCCTCCATCCTCACTTCTAAGGAGTATTCTGACTCTACTTCTTCCAAGACAGACTTGTTTACTCTTCTGGCAGTCCACAGGACTTTCCAACACCGTAATTCAAAGGTATCAATTCTTCTTTGGTCTGCCTTAATTCATTTTACAACTTTCACTTGTATATGACGTGATTGAAAATATTATGGCTTGGTTCAGGTGCACCTTACTCTTAAACTGACATCTTTACTGTGTTTAACATTTTCATATATATAAATATATGTTTTTACAAAACAGTGGGTCATTCATTTTGGGCCGAATTCAAAATGTGCTAGTTCTAATTATGGATTTTGTCACCAACCTATTGTTATGAACTGATTTCATGAAGCATGTAGTTTTAGGAGTCCTCTTTTTCAATGAAATAAAATCCCAACCAAACCCATTGCTGCTAAGTTGATTCCAATTCATGTGTCAGTAAAATTACACTCCATGGGTTTTACAGTGTCTATAATCTTATGGAAGTAAATTGCTGGGCCTTTCTCCTGTGGTGCTGCTGGTTGCATTTGAACCACTAATCTTTTGATTAGTAACCAAGTACAAACCAATTGTATTAGTACCATCATTATCTGACTCAAAACTTGAGTGTTTAAAAGGTATCACCTTAAGTATGGGCCTTCCATGGAAATAGAGCTTCTGTATAATGTGTGTAGAGTAAATGAAGAGCAAAAAACAGTGGTTGTTACATTAACACTTGATTTTTGTAGTAGCCCATTGGTAAGAGAAGCCAGGCAGATGCAATTCATAATAATTGTAAATGTAGAAACAGGGTCACAGAGCAGTGAAATGACCTCTGCAGGCAGATAAGAATTAAATTCAAAGCCATTGTTTCTAGTCCATAATTTATACTGGTTACCAGCAATCATAACTAACCTTGAATACCTGAAATTTCACTAGCAAAGATTTATCTCTTTAAATAAGTACACTTAGAAAATGAAAAGCTGATTCTTAATTTAGCTGAATCTAACTCAAATTTTCTTAGTTGTGACATATATGAAACAACATTCCCCAAAGAACACCATTTTATATGTTAGTTGTGATTACTGATAAACATATATATGTGTATGTAAATATGTAACAGGATTACAACCTCATGCTGAATATAAAACAGAATTGTTGAGTAAAATTCTAAAAGGTAAATACAAAAATAAAAAGGAGTGAAGGAGAAGCTCTCTTGTCTACTATACTGTGTATTACTAAGTAGTACATATAGAAAGAAAACTCGAGTTAGAAAACTCACCATTTTACAACCATCATATCCATAATTAAAATATACAAGGATAACTAAATGAATGCTGAAAATATAATGCTAACATGTGTTCCTTAATAGTATATTTATATGGCCGCAATCTGAAAGCACCTCTCTAAGGATATCTTATTAATTTCAAAGGAAAAACAAAGCATATTTACAAATAGAAAAACTGGTGTGCAAACTACCTAAACAAAGGTACCCAGTGCCCCTGATCCAGAACCCTGGTGCTCAGTGGTAAAGGTGCTCAGCAGTTAATTGGAAAGTCAATGATTCAAAACTACCAGCCAATTTGCAGGACAAAGACGTACAGTTTGCTTCTGTAAAGATTTACTACCTTGGAAACTCTATAGTGCAATTCTGCTTTCTTCTATAAGGTCACTGAGAGTTGGAATCCACTCAATAACAGTGGGTTTGCTGACCGCCAGTGTGATGCACTGAGCAGGACACAATCAAATCCACGTATTGTATCTGCTGAAAACATATAACCTACAACTAATCATGAAGGGACAATCAGAAATCTCCCAAATTGAACAACATGTATATAAACTATGTAATATATATTCTTCTCAACTGTAAAATGGCAAGGGCAAATATATGTAAAAATCTTAGGAAGTGTTTCTGTTTACACAGACTAATAAGATGCACCATCTGAGTGACAGCATGTTCTAGATTGGAACCTGAATCCAAAGGGGGAGGGGAAAAGAAAAAATCGATTAATTAAGAATTTGAATTGGTTAATACCACTGTATGTGTGCCAATGTTTCTCTATTTTTCATTGAAGTTAATGATAAGTATGATAAAATATGACCTTAAATATATCCCCCCTGAACTTAGAGATCATCTCAAGATCAGATTTGAAGCATTAGACACTAAATACTGAAAACCAGAAGACTTGTGGGATACCATCAAGAATATCATATAGGAAGAAATAAAAGGTCATTAAAAAGAGAACAAAGAAGAAAAATATCAAAATAGATGTCCGAAAAGACTAAACTTGCTCTCCAGAATAGAAATGCTAAAGCAAATGGAAAAAAGTAGGAGGTAACAAGAGCTGAACAGTAAATTTCAAAGGGCAGCTCAAGAAGACAAAGTCAAGCAATATAATGAAAAGAACAAAGACTTGGAGTAGAAAAACCAAAGGAAGGAAATCATTCAGCATTTCTCAAGTTGAAAGAACTGAAGAGAAAGTTCAGGCCTCGACTGGCAATATTGAAGGATTCCATGTGCAAAGTATTGAATGAGCAGAAAGTCTGAAAAGAAGATAGAAAGAAAACACAGAGTCACTGTACCAAAAACAAATGGTTGATGTTCAGCCATGCTGAGAGATAGCATATGATCAAGAATCAATGGTACTGAAGAAAGAAATCCAAGTAGCACTGAAGTCATTGGTAAAGAACAAGTTTCCAGGAATTTAATGAATGGTTACTAAAATGCTTCAGCAAACTGATACAGCACTGGAGGCACATAATCAACTATGCTAAGAAATTTGAAAACAGCTATCTAGCTAACTGATTGGAAGGAATATATATCTGTTCCCTTTCCAAAGAGAGGTGACCCAATGGAATGCTGCTGTTGTTTTTATGTGCCGTGGAGTCGGTTCTGACTCATAGCGACCCTGTACAGGTTTTCTGAGGCTGTGAATCTTTACAGGAGCAGAAAACCTCATCTTTCTTCCATTGAACAGCTGGTAGTTTCGAACTGCTGACCATGAGCTTAGCAGCCTGATTTGTAACCACTACGCTGGAATATGGAAATCTTCAAACAATATCATCAATATCACATGCAATTAAAATTTTGCTGAGGATAATTAAAAAACGGTTGCCAAATACACTAACAGGTAAGAGCCAGAGGTTAAAGCTGGCTTCAGTTGAAAATGTGGAGCAAGGAATATCATTGCTGATGTTAGATGGATCATGGCTGAAAGCAGAGAGTACCAGTAAGATGCTTACCTGTGCCTTATTAACTATGAAAAGGCTTTCAACTGTGTGCATCATGACAAGTTATGGGTAATATTGAAGAGAATGGATGTTCCAGATACTTAATTGTGCTCATGAGAAACTTGTACATAGACTGAATTGTTTAAATCAGGAAAGCTGTACACCACTCGGTATGTTAAATCAGTCTGTATGCTGAGCAAATAATCCAGGAAGCTTGATTTTATGAAGAAGCACATGGCATCAGGAAGGGACGAAGACTAATTAACAATCTGCAATATGCAGGTAATAAAACCTTGCTTGTTGAAAGTAAAGAGGACTTAAAATGCTTACTGATGAAGATCAAAGACCACAACCATCAGTATGGGTTGCTCCTCAATGTAAAGAAAACAAACATCCTCACCACTGGACCAATAACTAAAATCCCAAGAATGGTGAAAAGATTGAAGTTGTCAAAGACTTCATTTTGCTTGGTTCCACTATCAACACTCATGGAAGCAGCAGTCAAGAAATAAAATTGCATATTTCATTAAGCAAATTTGTCGCAAAAGACCTCTTCAAAGGGTTCAAGAGCAAAGATGTCAGTTTGAGGACCAAGGTGTGCCTGCCTGAAACTATGGTACTTTCAATAGCCTCATGTGCGTGTGTAGTCCCTGTGTGGCACTGTAATATATGCACTGGACTGGTAACCACACTTCAAACCCACCTCTCATTTCTTGGAAACCTTATACAGGGTCACTAGGAGTCAGAACCCACTCACTAACACTTAACAACAATAACATATGCCTGTGAAAGTTGAACAAGGAATAAGGAAAATCATAGAAGAATTGATGCATTTGAGTTATGGTGTTGGAGAAGAATATTGAAAGTACCACAGACTGGCAGAAAAGGAGCAAACAATTCTATGTTGGAAAATGTACAACCAAGGTGCTCTTTATAAACCATGGTGGTGAGCCTCTCTTATACTTCAGACATATTTTCAGGAGGGACCAGTTCCTAGGGAAGGACATCAGGCTTGGTAAAGTGGAGGATGGAGTCACGGTTGGTGCTACAGGATAATTCACTGGAATGAAAAATCGATTTTAACAGCAGACTTGACAGTTCAAATGCTCCTCTAAAAGCCTATACAGGGTCACTATGAGTCAGAACTGAGTCAATGGCAATTAACAACTCGATAGCAAAAAATAGTAAAGTCCCCAAAGAGATGGATTGGTGCCATGGCGGTAGCAATGGGCTCAAGTGTAACATCGATTGTGCAGATGACGCAGTACCAGCAATGTTTCATTCTGTTGGGCATAAGGTTGTTATGAGTCAGAACTGACTCAAGACCACTGAACAGCTTTGAACTCTTTATTATTAAAAAGCTCTTTAGTGAAAATTGAGTGAAGGGTTACAGAACAGATCATCAGTTTTACATTCAACAAATCATAGACTTCATTCATTTCAATGGCTTTAATCCACTCTATGTATGATCAATTAACAGTATTTACTTCTATTTCCATTAACTCTTGCACTCCTCTCTGTATCTTCCTCTAACATCATCTTTCTTCTGCCAACTTCCCTCGTGTATATTGTCTTCCCTGTCACCCAAGTTAATTGCTGTCTACCATCTGTTGCTGTTAGGTGCTGTAGAGTTGATTTCGACTCAAAAAACCCTGTAGAGGGTTTCCAGGAAGTGACTGCTGAGGTTGAACCATCTATCTTGTGGTTCGAACCGACATTATGGTCCTGTGCTTCCATACAGCCACACGCCAGGTATACCCTCTAATTTTCTAAGTGCTGCCTAGTCAATTCCAACTCATAGCAACCTATATAGAGTTTCTGGGGTGTGACTGATGAGCCTGGACTGCCAACATTGCAGTTCAAATCCACGTTGCAATGCAGCACATTATCTTAAAGTGCCATATCCTCTAACCAGTAAAAAATTCTCCCTTCCCTCAGATCCCAGCAAAACCATCATAGAATGTTCTTTTTGGCATTAATACCTTTTCTTGACTTTTTACAATAGTGGTCTCATATAATTTTAATCCTTTTGGAATTGAATAATTTCACTTAGCATAATATCCTCCAGGTTCATCGAGTCTAGGAAGTGTTTCACTTATTCATTGTTACTCTTCAAGATTGCTTTATATTCCATTGTATCTGTGTATCAAAGCTTGTTTAACCATTCTTCTGTTGATGATCTGTTTGACTGTCTTCATCTTTTTGCTATTGTAAATAGTGCTGCAATAAGTATGGGTGTACATTTATCTATTCATGTCACTGCTCTGATTTCTGAAGGATATAAACCAAGTAGAGGGATTGCTGAGTCACATGTATTTCTGTTTACAACTTTTTTAGGATGTGCCAGCCATGCTGTTTTCTACAGTGGTTACATCATTTTATATTTCCAACAACTTCATAGCAGGGTCCCAGTCTCCCCACATTCTTGCCAGCGTTTGTTGTTGTCTGTTTTTATGATCTTTGCTATTAAATCTGGGGTAAGATGTTATTTCATTGTTGTTTAGATTTGCATATTTTTAATGAGTAATAAATTAATAAATCTAGGCATTGGTCAGAATAGATTGGTATTGGCCATTTTGAATCAGATGATCATATAGTGTTATGCTGAGAATGACAAATTAAAGAGGGATGTCATCATATTTATTGTTCACAAGACCATTTCAAGATCTATCCTGAAGTACAATACTGTAAGTGATAGGATAACAGTCATACATCTACAAGGAAGACCAGTTAATAAGGCAATGATTCAAATTTACACATCAATCACTAAAGCAAACATGAAGAAATTGAACAATTCTATCAACTTCTGCAGTCTGAAACTGATGAAACATACAATCCATATGCACTGACAATTACTGATGATCAGAGTGTGAAAGTTGGAAATAAAGAGGAAGTATGAGTATTTCTAAAATATGGCCTTAGTGATAGAAATGATGCTGGAAACCTCATGAAAGAATTTTGCAAAATCAATGACTTGTTCATTACAAACACCTTTTTTCAACAACATAAAATATGAATAAACACCTGAATCTCACCAGATGGAATACACAAGACTACATCTGTGGGAAGAGACAATGGAAAAGCTCTCTATCATCAGTCAAAACAAGGCCAGTGGCCGATTGTAAAACAGACAATCAATTGCTCATTGCAAGTTCAGGCTGAACCTTAAAATATATATATATATTTTTTTAAATACCAAATTACAATCTTGAGTATATCCCATCTGAATTTAGAGAACATCTCAAGAACAGAATTGATGCATTAGACACTAAAAACTGAAGACCAGAAGAGTTGTTTTATGTCATCAAGAATATCATATATGAAGAAAGCAAAAGGCCATTAAACAAAACAAAACAAAACAGGAAAAAAAGAAAAGACCAAAACAACGTCAGAGGAGTCTCTAAAACTTGTTCCTTAGAATAGAGACACTAAAGTCACTCAAAGGAATGATGAAATAATAGAGTAGAAAATTTCAAAGGTCAATGGAGAAAACCAAGTAAAATATTATAATGAGATATACAAATACTTGGAATTATAAAACCAAAAGGGAAAATATGCTCAGCATTTCTGAAGCTGAAAGAAAACAAACAAAACAAAAAAATCAAACAACAGGCTGCAATATTGAATGATTCTATGGACAAAACACTGAATGACACTGGAAACATGAAAATAAGATGAAAGGAATACACTTAGTCACTGTACCCACAAGAATTGATGCATGTTCCATCATTTCTAGAGATACTATCTGATCAAGAACTGATGGTATTGAAAGAAGAAGCCCAAACAACACTGAAGGCACTTGTGTAAAACAAGACTCCAGACTTGGCCGAATTCATCTTGAAATCTTTCAACAAAATGATGTAGCACTGGAGTAGCTCACTTGTCTATGTCAATAAATTTGGAAGATAGATACGGGTCCAACAGATCGGAAGAGGTCTATATTCCAAAAAAGGTGACTGAACAAAATGGGGAAATCATCTAACCACATCATGAATATCACATGTAAGTAAAATTTTGCTCAAGATAACTCAAAAATCATTTCAGCTATTCATCCACACTGAGCTGCCTGAAATTCAAGTGGGACTCAAAAGAGTGCCTGGAACTAGGGATATCATTGCTGACATCACATGGACCTTGGCTGAAAGTAGAGAATACCAGAAATATATTTACTTGCAGTTTACTGACTATGCAAAGGTAGACTCGGGGGCAAAATAACAAATGTATAACACTACTGAAAACAGAATTGTATTAAATTGTGTAATACAGTTCATCAATAAAGATATTTAGCAATCCAACAACATTTTCAAAACCATCAGAAACTGAGTAGATGTTCAGTAAATAGTAACTGAATGAATAAATGGAGATGTATTTAGAAGAACAGAAAGACCAGGAACTTGATGCAATGTTGAGCAAAAGATAAATAATATCAATAACTCCTTTCTTTAATATGACACTTTTCATTCTTGTATAAGTAAAATAAGTTTATGGGGAATATTTCCACTGAGATTCAATAAAATTTGAGTTGACAGTTCCAATGATCTTTGTATACTCAGGAGAAACTCCATTAGAAACTACTAGTTAGGCCAATGCCATGCTCACCACATTGCAAAGGTGTTCAAACGGAGGAGCTCTTGAATTCTTCTAGTATCCTAGAGTTGGTGAGCGAAAAGGAGATAGTGAAGGAGGGAGAGAGGGCAGACAGAAGAGGAGCAAGTGTTGGATGAAAGGAGTAACCGAAGATGAAAGTAGGAAAGAGAAGAAGAAAAATGCTACCCCTTTTGCTTTTTCAAAATCAAAGTACTCATAGATCTTTAACAATTACAGAAGGAATCTCAATCTTAATTTCTTTCACATTTCTTTACTGCTGTGTTTTGACTCTTCATCAGTAACCTGTTCTCTCGTGTGATGAGTTTTATCCTTTTCACTTATGCAGCCATTATGTATATCTTGGACAAATGGTTTTAAAATACATTTCATAAAATCTTGTTCACTGTTTTAACTCCTGTAGCAGCAATACAATGCACTTTGTGTTTGCTGTTGATAAGTGCTGTCAAGTCGGCTCTGACTCATAGCGGTCCTGTACAGGGTTTCTGAGGAGCAGCTGGTGGGTTTGAACTGCCAACCTTGCTGCTCAAAATGACCTTGTGATCCAACACATAATCCTGCAGTGCCACGCAATGTACTTTAAAATAGATAGGAATTCAGTGCAATCAACTTACATTAACACGAGCAAAAAGTAAGTCCTTTACTCTGTCACGTCCCCTGCCCTCTTGCTATCTATACATTATATAAGTTACCTGTTGGGCTTAACAACTTCACATTGGTAAATGGCTGTCAGTCTGACTTATTCTAGCAAATGAAGCCAATTATTTTTTTCTTCCCCTGGGGGGGAAAAAAAAACTGTCTGACAATCTGGTTTCTTTCCTTGGCTATATAAAAGCTTCAAATATCAGAATATTTCAGCTGGATTTTTAAATTATGTATCTTAACACTCTGCATACACAGAAGTTACACTTACATCTTCAACTTAGAGTGGAAAGAGTATTAAATTAAATAAGCTACTAACTACAACAACTTTGCATAATGTAACAACTATACCAACAGACAATTCACCTAATTATTTTCCAATACTGGAGGTGTTCTGAATTATTTCCCTCTGGTATGTCTGTCTTATAAATATCATGGGCTATGTATAGTTGATATATATATATATATATATTGATTTGTAGCAAATTTGAAATTTTATAATGTATTGTATTGAGTTTGGGATAGCCCAAAAAATCAAACTAGATTTGGGGATGTTAAAACACACCTTAAATTGCTCATATCATGCAGCAGTTAACATAAATAACCTGAGTTATAGATCACAGTGCTAGGGAGAAAAGAGTCTTAAGAATAACCTTGAATTCACCATAGTTATTATTTCAGAGAAATAAACTATTGGCAAATTTTGGAAGTTCAAAAATGTCCTTAACCTAGCTGATCACTAATTGTGAGGTAGTGTTCCTTGTGACTTATGGATTAGACCAGCTTTTGAAGACCTCCAAAGGGGCTAGGTGCACAGTAGATGTTGGAAGACAGGAAATATTCTAAAGACAAAGAAAAGCGAGAGGTTTATATGTCTGGGAGTCCCTGGTTTTATAAAGAGTTAGCATGTTCAGCTGGTAACTGAAAAGATAGAGTTTCACGTTTACCTTGAAACACCTCAGAAGAAAGATATGGCCACCTTCTTCCAAAAAATCAGCCATTGGAAAACTTTTGGGGCATATCTGTACTCTGATCTATATGGGGTTACCATGAGTCAGGGTCAAATTCATGGAAACTGATTTGTGTTTTGCTTTGGTTTTACACAGGTCTAAGGGGAAGGACTGGAAGAACGTTGTGGGGAAACTCAAGTACCAATGTCTGGTGGCATTCAGATTCAAGTGCAGCAGCATGTAAATTGCTTGCTGGTGTGCTGGGAGAAGTGGCTGTGGAGACGTGTTTGGAGTGAATCCATTGCCTTACTAATGTGCTACACTTAGAATCCTTAGGCTAAGTGGTGGGGTAGTCGTTGTGTGTGCCACCAAGACGGCTCCAACTCATAGTTCCCCTGTATAGAATTTCTGAGGCCATAAGTCTTTAATGGAGCAAAAAGTAGCATGATTCTCCCTAGGAGTGACTGGTAGATTTGAACTAATGACCTTATGGTTAGCAATCCATCTCATAATCCACTGTGGTACCAGGGCTCCTTTAGGCTGAATGTTGTTGTTGTTAACTGCTGTGAAGTTGGTTTCGCTTTATAAAAACCCTCTATCCAGTTTCCTAGGAAGATCCCATGAGCTTGTGGTTCAAACCGACCTTGCAGTCTAGTGCCTTAACCCACAGCAACACATCAAAACTCTTTTAAGCTAAATTTTTTTTTGGTTGTTTATGTGCCATGGAGTCTGTTCGGACTCATAGCGACCCTCTACAGGGTTTCCGAGGCTGTAAATCTTTACGGGAGCAGAAAGCCTCATCTTTCTCCCATGGAAGAGCTGGTAGTCTTATTTAGGCTAAATAGTGGTTTTTTTTAAAAAACCTACTTAGTTTTAATG
>NW_006408666.1:6092867-6100825 GCF_000296735.1 Chrysochloris asiatica | reverse complement strand
GGACATATTGTCCGGAGGAAACAATCGCTGGAGAAGGATGTCATGCTGGGTAAGGTGGAGGGTCAGAGAAAAAGAGGAAGACCCCCAATAAGATGGGTCAGCCAGGTCGCATCATTGATGGCGTCAAGTGTGGCAGCGGTAGTGAGGTTGGCCCAGGATCGGACATTGTTTCATTCTCCTGTGCATGGGGTCGCTATGAGTCGGTTCCGACTCGATGGCACCTGGCAACAACTGACAACATATATTTAAATATGTTTCCATAGTTTTACAGGGTGGATGTGGAAATATGAAGAGAAAAAAGATGATCTGTGGATAGCAAAAAGTCAGCCTATATCAATATTTGCTTAGCAGGCAACAACAAAAATAAGAATTAGAAAAATGGAACTCGCCAAGCCTTTGTGTTATTTACTGTTTAATGGAATGCTGGCTGAAAACAGTAAAATAAATATTTCATTGTACCCAGCATCCCTTAAAAAGTAAATAAGATACGAATCGCTATGGCAGTATGGGGTCGGTATAATGGGCTTCAAGCTGCATAAAGTTTAAGCTAATATTCTTGGGCTTAGGAGTTTATATTGTCCTCTTTCCTGCAACAGTCCCCTATATGATTCCCACAGGTAAAATCATCTCAGTGGGTTCTGCAAAGCAGTGTAAATAAGTGTAGGTTTGCATTAAAGCTCTGACTACATATTAAAGCCAAATCAACACCCTTTTCCAATAGAGATGTTCAGCAAAGAGAAAACACCTCAAAACCTAGGAGCTGGGTTTGTGCTGCTATTTCGTGTCAAAGCAATTACAGTGATGGTATTAGGGAGGATCGGGCGGGAGCTGTGTTGTCTTACAGGAGGGAGGGGAACAAGCCTTTAAGCAATCATGTAGAGCATGCAGAACATCTTGGAGCTGGGGAAGGAACAAAGCCCGTCACTGTAGGAGTATTGATCTGCTCCAGAAGGTACAGGGAGCTGCACTGCAGTGATTGCCTTCCCCGCTGGGTTTACAGAGGTCTGAAAGAATACAGTATTGATCTGGCCCCTTTCCTGAGAAGTACCTTACAGATAAGCCCTGACTGAAGGCCACCAACCTTGAGAACAAACTGTTGCAAAGAAGCCCTGTTTGCCACACATTCAACATCAGAGCTGAGGCTGTGTGGGTGATAATTAGAACACAACTCCAATCAGGAGGAGTGTACCTCCTGCATACTACCTTACCTCAATCATAGGCAAGTTCATATTCTGAAATGGTTATGAGAGTGACATGGATGGATTGGAGGGAGAACACAATTTCAGTCTCATTTGCAAAGCTGCACTTTGTCAAGGAAGAGACATGAGCTTCCAGAACTTTGTGTCTTTTGATCTACTCAGAGTTTCATTTTTCTCATCTTTTCATTGGGGATGACAATGTAATAAATGAGCCTATTCAGGTAATGGTATATGATGTCCGATGGATCTTGGCTGAAAGCAGAGAATATCAGAAAGATGTTTACCTTTGCTTTATTAACTATGCAAATCCTTTTGATTGTGTGGATCATAACAAGCTATGGAAGTATGAGTATTCCAGAACACTTGATTGTGCTCATGAGGTATCTGTACATGGACCAAGAGGCAGTTGTTCAAACAGAGCATGGGAACACTGAATGCTTTAAAGTTAAGAAAGGTGTGCAACAAGGTTGCATTCTTTCACCACACTTATTCAACCTGTATGCTGAGCAAATAATCCGATGAACTGGGGTCTATGAAGAAAAATGTGGCATCAGGTTTGGAGGAAGACTCATTAACAACCTATGATATGCAGATGATATAACCTTGCTTGCTGAAAGTGAAGAGGACTTAAAACATTTACTAATGAAGATCAAAGAGCACAGCCTTCAGTATGGATTATATCTCAATGTAAGGAAAACAAAAATCCTCACCACTGGACCAATAAACAACATTCTTTTCAATGGAGAAGAGATTGAAGTTGTCAAGGATTTCAGCAAGGATATCAGATTGAGGACTAAGGTACGACTGACCCAAGCCATGATATTTTCAATAACCTCATATGCATGCTGGACAGTGAATAAGGAAGACCATAGAATTGATGATTTTGAGTTATGGTGTTGGAGGAGAATATTGCAAGTGCCATGGGCTGACAAAAGAACCAATGGATCTATTTTGGAAGAAGTACAGCCAGAGTACTCCTTGGAGGCCAAGATGGCCAAACTTCATTCATCCCTCATACTTTGGTCATATTGTCAGGAGGGTCCAGTCACTGGAGAAGGACTGGACCTTACCATGTTTGGTAAGGTGAAAGGTCAGAGGAAAAGAGGAAGACCCCCCCCAATGAGATGGATTGGCCAAGTGGCAGCATAGATGGACTCAGGTGTGGCAACAGTAGTGTGGTTGGCACAGGATAGGTCAGTGTTTCACTCTACTTTGCAGAAGGTGAGTAAGTGCGGACTCAATGGCACATAACAAACAACAACAACAATAGTTTTGGTGATGTCTGGAGGGAGGTAGCATGAGTAATGTATCTTTGACTATCTACTTCTCCTAAGAAAGACTCTATAGCAGTCCTAACCCGTTACCAGTGAGGCTATCCCCACTCATAGCAACCGTATGTGAGTCCTAGTAAAACGGAAGGATTTTCAATGGCTGATTATTCCTAAGTACACTGCTAGGTCTTACTTCCAAATTGCCTCTCGGTAGACCAGAAGCTCCAGCCTTTTGGCAAGCACCTGAGCTTATGTACTATTTGTACTATCCAGGCTTTTTTTTCTCCCATTCATTAGCATTCCATTGATTTTTAAAAAGGAACATATTATTTAGGAGAAAGGGAAACCTTAAAAATGCCTACTTCCAGAGCTGTGTGTTCAACAAGTTTCCCACTTCAGTCCTTGTTAGTTAACCTCAAGTTCAAGTCTGGAAATAAAAGAAATCCTACTGACAATCCTTTACCACATACCACTCAGTTTTCATGGTTTCCTGGTGGAAATTACTGTGACCACAGGATTTCACATAGTTTCAAACCTCTAGCCACAAGTTACAATTGGCCAGATGTTACTGAAACATTGGACAACCCGGTTGTTAGCTAGAGATTGATCCTGGTTTGTAACTAAATACAAATACAAATTCATTTAGACTGGGATATGGAGGAGCAGAAATTTTTTCACTCATTTCTCCCATGTTTAGGATACTACATTTGTTAAAGAAGGTGGAAGTTTGGTAGTTTATTAGAAAGGAAAAGACTTTAACATTCTGTATAGAAGAGTCTTTAAAATATTTGAAAGATCACACACATGCAATTTCCCTTAACCTCAATCATGCGAATCAGTTAATAATAATAATGATATTAACAGTAAATGGCCTATAATTTTAACATATTCAGTGTTCTAGACACGCTACTATATTAGCCAGAATCATGACAATAGCGTTCATAAAGAACCCGAAACGCAAAGCTACTAAATGTCTCCTTCCTGCTCACTCACAGCCAGGAGTCTAAACTGGTACCTGAAGCATGTGTTTCATCTTTTCATTACACTTTATTGAGAGTTTTAAGGAGTCAGAGGGAGTACAGTTCCAATACCCTTTTACTATCTGAAGACTGAATTTTCCAAATGTCTTCTTTGTGTAAGTAAGCTTCTTCAAAAGAAGTTCCTTATCAATTCTCCAAATTTCCCATAAAGATTATTTAATATTTGAAATTTAAAAATAGTTTAGAACTTTCAGAAAAAGTGCAAAAACGGTGCTAAGAGTGCTATATTTCCTTTACCAACAGTCACCAATTGTTAACATTGGCCACATTTGCTTTACCATTCTTTCTATACATCTACCTATCTATATGTTGTCTGTCTGTTTGCCTATCTATATACCAGAAGTTTGATAGTTTGAATCCACTCAGAAGTACATTGAGAGAAAGGTCTGGGGATCTACTTCCAAAAAATATACAATCATGACAACCTTAATGGGCAGTTCTACTATAAAACAAATGGAGTCACCAGGACCCAAAGCAGTGTGGTGTTTGTTTGGTGACTGTCTCAGAACTCCCATTCTATCACGTGGACTGAGAGAGACCTTACCTATCCATTCTGTTATCATTAGAGTCAATAAAGAGGGCTGGTTTAAGGGCCTAATCCCTGTTCACCCATTAATAGATGTATGTGTTTAGCCCACTTGCTTAACAAGAACATTCTCTTGCTGTCAGGGTCAGCTTTCTTCAAGAAGAACTGTGTTGTTGCTGTTTTCTACATCAATTCATTTGAGAGCAAAACTCAAGCCAAGATTTTTAAAACACAGAGTCTAGTTCTATAGGGGTTAGCATTCCTCCAAATTCCTCCTGTCAAGTTTCCTCTTCTATCAATTTGGTTGTTGGGAGGATTTACTAAGTGAACATTTGTTCAGCATATGACGCGGTATGTAGCACATGAGCAGTGTAAACCAGGGCACCAACCATCCCGCCAACATGGCTCTCTCCTTTGTTGTTGTTGTTAAGTGCTGTTGAGTTCATTCTGACCCATAGCATCCCTGTATAGGGTTTCCAAGGAGCTGCTGGTGAGCTTGAACCACCAACCTTGCAGTTCAAACAACTTTGCAGCCTGATGCATTAGTGCAAAGCGCCAAATCCAGTTTGTTCATGTTATTGCTGCTGTTAAGTGCCGTCGAGTCAGTTCTGACCCATAGTGACCCTGAATAGGGTTTCCAAGCAGCAGCTGGTGAGCTTGAACCACCAATCTTGCAGTTCATCGGCTTTGCAGTCTGGCTCATTAACACACAGCACCCTTAAATATTGCAACCAGAGACTTGGATGTTTCTTCAGTTCTTTGAGCTTGAGAAGTACTGCGCATGGTCTTCCCTTCATGACTGCCAGCATCATTGTGGCTATTGTGCCAAATCTTCTCACTAAAGGTCTCTCGCTTCCTCCTTGGCCTTCTATTTCAACAACCATGATATCCTCCTTCGGTGACTATGAGTTAGAGATTGTTCTGTTTTTAATGGCCAATTTTCAGAAGTAAATCAACAGGCGTTTCCTTCTACTCTGTCATAAATTTGAAAGTCCTGCACCAATTTGTTTCTGATGGGTGACCCTGGAAATATTTGAAATACTGGTAGCTCAGATTTCACTATTATAGCAATATGTAAACCACTGCAGTACAGCCATGACTATGTTACAAGACACATTTTAAAAATTCCCAATCAGAAAGAGTTGAGTAAATGATGACAATGAAGAGTCTTCCCTGAGAATGGAAAGCCCATAGAGCAATGGCTCCTCTGTCATCACGCACCCTCAGATGAAACCTGTTACTCATGACCCAGAGTCCTGTATCTTCCATGTGCACACAGACTCATCTGACGACATATTTGGTATCCATGCACATGTTTACAAATTCTCTCTATCAGAACATTGTCTTGTGTCAGCATCAATTTCCTTCAAGAAGAACTCCTTTCTATTTTTCTAACCAATACGTTTGAGAGCAAAACTAGAGACAAGCTCATTAGAACACAGAATATAGGGGTTAGCATTTCTTCAAATTCCTGCTGCCAAAGTTGAAATAATTACACAGTTTAAGGCTGATGGGAAGGACATTTATAAAAAGAAAAGTGTTAAGAATTTGTCATTTTGGTTCATAGGTAACAAATACAAGTTTATTACTCCTTGGGGCATGCTGTCCCTATATTTTGTTGTGGTTCTTTGTATCTTTGTATCCTGGATTCCCCCCCCCCCCCAGCTTTGGAGTTGCAATATAACATGTCACGTTTAATGTGGAGTAATCCCTACTTGCTAGGGAGAAAGGACTTTATGAGCCATGTTTTGAAAAGGCCCACCAAGTCTTCTATTTGTTCTTTCTAGATCAGTTATCAGTTCATTCTAGCTGTAATGTAATGGCTTCATCATGTTTGAATGGAGTGTCCTGTCAACCAAAACTTTTGTAGGACTATTTAAACTGAAATAGATTTTGCTATTTTGTCCATTTCAGCTTAGTTCAAAAGATACACATAGGAGAGAGATAACTCCCACCTTTCAGGTTACTTTCTTCAGTCATGAAGGTGAAATGTAAGCTCACCATGGACATGTTGTATGAGCTTTAACATCATAAATGCATTACAATTGCACCTCACAATTTTCACAGAGCTCCCCATCTATTGTCCGTTTGTATCATTCTCGAGGTTCATACAGGTCGATGAGCACATTCATCCCGGCTTCATTTGATCCACTTCTGCTTGACCACTGCTGGACGATTTCCCAGGGAAAAGGAGAATACCCAGGAGAATGCATGCCCTGGACAAAGGGACTGGAGAGGTGATTTGATTTCACCACCATCATTTCATCTCTCTCGGCAGAAA
Organism: Chrysochloris asiatica; assembly: GCF_000296735.1. NCBI lineage: Eukaryota > Metazoa > Chordata > Mammalia > Afrosoricida > Chrysochloridae > Chrysochloris > Chrysochloris asiatica. Next base: position 6,094,508 of record NW_006408666.1, on the reverse strand, counting down.
TCTCCAGGGCTCACCCTCAAGTATACAAACTGGCCTTTGTTCATACAGCTCAAATAAAAAACTTCCACTTCAAATTGAACTCATCTATCTGAAACACTTAGAGGAAAAGTACCCTCTGATTATCCATTGTGGAATGCAACAAATCTTATCTTTTGTCTGAAAGTTAATATTTAACATTTGAAAGTTCCTCAGAGGTGTCCTTGAAGTGATGAGAGCATTTAGAAAGCCAAGTAATAAGTGAAAAATAATAGTAAATATGTATCTGCCACAGGAAAAAAATAGGTGTTTATCACAATTTTAAGCACATCATCAGTCAGCTCTAGCCCCCTTACAAATGGCCACACAAAGGCTATCGTGAGCATTGCTTTTCTGAAGTCTACCCATAATGTGGAATGCATGTTAGTTTCTTCCTTTCAGCACTGCAGGACTCCCAAAGTAGCATGATTTTTAACAAGATGCCCAACTCACAACGGGAAAAATCTGTAGCAACTTCAAATTTTCCTCCTCATGAAAAGAAAGACAAACGTGCTCTCTATGGAAAACCCCTTTTGCGGCAGGCCCTGGCTCTCCTAGCACTCCTCTATCTGTGAGAACAACGCCGGCCTGTCTCTAAGAGCATCAAGAGCCTTTGCTATATTTTTCAGGTCTTCTTTATTCTTCCAGCCCTAACCATATTGTTCTAGGCCTCTGAACAATAGCCTCTGAAGCAGAGGCAAGAAAACAATCATCTTTTCCAATGGTCAGTCAAAATGACAAGGGCACAGTTGAAGCAACCACTGAAGTGAAAACCTTGATGCCAGCAACAGGAGCAACCCTCCCTTCAGGTACTCCCCTAGAGATCCTTTTTGGTTGTGAGGCCCAGAAGGTCAGCCCATCTTGCTGACACTTCCTTTGAAGTGCACAGGCTGCACACAGGCAGACAAGTTCCTCTTGACTGCGGGTGCACAGGGGAACTCCTCGGGGAGGGACCCCTGACCGAACAGAGGAATGAGGAATAAAACCAAGATCAGGCACTTTGTTTCAAGGGTATATGTGTGTGCACATACACACATGCTACAAAGGCTACAAAAATCTTTCAAATCTGGAAATATTACATACTTGGTCCCATTAGGCAGGGAGAAACTAGAAACGAAAGGAGCCACCTTTTAAGAAGTAAACAACTTGTAAACAGAGAATCGTGGTAACCCTGCATGGCAGAGATTTCTATTTTCATTGTATCACAGTGTTTTGAAAGAACAAAAGGGCTGTGGTACATTTTCACTTTCACCCATAATAGTAATTCCCAGCCATGTTTATTTCTATTATTACTTAATACATTAAAATTTGAACACAAAAATTGATAATGATGTAAATCTGGTTATTCATGGCAAATGATTCTGTCTGCTAGTGATGCACAGAGCTATGGCTTCTTGTTAAATTATGTGTCCTTGGATGCTTAAAGATCATTGATGAGCAGAGTTAACAAAATCAACCTGCTACATGGATATCCCTGGAACATTCGCAAAGAAGCCATAAACTCTTTGACCTAAGTGTTTCCCATTTGCAAATGGAGACCACTGTTGTCCCTCACTAATGGAGACCACTGTTGTTCCTCACAAATGGAGACCACTGTTGTCCCTCACAAATGGAGACCACTGTTGT
>NW_006408666.1:6090374-6092569 GCF_000296735.1 Chrysochloris asiatica | reverse complement strand
AAATGGAGACCACTGTTGTCCCTCACAAATGGAGGCCACTGTTGCCCCTCACTAATGGAGACCACTGTTGTCCCTCACAAATGGAGACCACTGTTATTCCTCACAAGCAATCTTACTCAGGAGTCAATGACTTACACACATTCGTACACTAGCAAGCAGCTCCTAGAACTTCTTGGAAGCTATCATACATGCTGAGTATGCTAGTCAGAACTTTGGTCATAATGCATTTCTGCATCTACACAAAGGTTCTGGATTAGAGTCTGACTATCGCCTAGCAAATACTGGACTAGATTATGAGTTCTCATATTTGAGGTGATTGAACTTAGATTGAAGAATCACTGCAGTGGGAATGACAGAAACCTCAGAAATCATTCTCAGAGTCACAAAATATGACTGATCTCTAACTTTTATGTCTTTCCCTGGAGATGTGAAATGCAAGGGTCACAGCCCAGCCCTCAGGGAGCCCACACTGTGAAGGACAGTGACTTAGTGATAGGTATAGATGGATATCAAGAGAGGAAAAGTCTGGCTGAGGAACGCAGAAGGCTTTCCTGAGAACAGTTTACATGATAATGAAAGAACATGAATGTAAAGTAGATTTATAGTCTTGATTCGACTGATTGTTGGTTATGACTATCCCATTTATTTACAATCATTAAACAGCCCCAACTGATTTTAGAATTCATATTTCAATCATATACTTTTATTTTTAAAATCAGTAACTCTGTAACACCTTACATATTGTTATAGTTTTGTAATTTATTGCCCTTACAAAATTTCTAAGACTATTGGAAAACATAAGGAATGGGTGTTAAGCAGAAACAGGGTTCCTTTTTTCCCCTACAAAAATTGGTATAATAAATTCTCCCGGCACTGCTTTACCAATAACAACAACAACAACAAAGATAGGCAGCTTAAGGTGGTTGCAGGTATATTCCTCTTGGAAGAAGGAAATATGACTTTTAAAATGTGGGATTTGAAGATAAACTATGAAACATTGACTTGCCAACTTACAGCATATCAAAATGTCAGCTCAGCACCTTAAGAAGTCTAAAGGGATTATTCGGCCCAGTTTTCTCTGTGTTTAATGCCATAACCTGGCTTAAAGTCAGGCTCCTCTCGAAGAACATCCAACTCTTTCTGCATATCAGCTGCCCACTGGATAAAACATTGCCATTGCCTACATGACATTCTAATAGTCTAAAATATTTGGCTCAGCATTGAAAGGACCCTTGTTTTATAGATATAACTTTTATACAGCCTTCCCCTAGTCATTCTCTGTCAAGAATATATGAAAATCACACTGAAACATACATTGTTGTTGTTAAATATCATCGAGTCAATTCTGACTCACAGTAATGCTATATAGTGTTTCTAGTGAGTTTGAACCGTTGGCTTTGTAGTTAGCAGTCCAGTGCTTAATCTACAGTGCCACTCCAGGAATCCAAAGATGCATTGATGGTGATGGTAGTTTTGTGCCCTCGGGTCGATTCCAATTCATAGCAACCCTGTAAATCGTGACAGGAGCTGAAAACCTAACCTTTCTCCTAAGGAGTGATGGGTACATTTGATCTTCTGACCTTTTGGTTAGCACCCAGGTTGTAATCCATTTACACTAACAGGGATCCTTAAAGGTACGCTGTTGTTGTTGTTAACTGTCTTCAAGTCAGTTCCTACTCATAACGACCCCGTATAGGGTTTCCTAGGAGCTCCTGATGGGTTTGAACTATCGGCCTCTGATTCGCAATCCAGTGCTGATCCTACAGCACCACATCAGGAATCCAAAGGTACGTTGTTGTTGTTGTTAACTGTCTTCAAGTCAGTTCCTACTCATAACGACCCCGTATAGGGTTTCCTAGGAGCTCCTGATGGATTTGAACTATCGGCCTCTGATTCGCAATCCAGTGCTGATCCCACAGCACCACATCAGGAATCCAAAGGTACACTGTTGTTGTTCTTGTTGAGTGTCGATTCCAACCCATAGCAACCCTGTATAGGGTGTCCATGGAGCAGCTCATAAATTTAAATCACTACCCTTGCTATTAAAACCAACTTTGCAGTCCAGCACATTAAGCCACAGTGCCACACCAGTACTCAAAAGGTATACTTGTTGTTGTTAAGTGCCATCAAAAGTCTGTTCCAACCCATAGGGACCCTGTATAGGGTTTCCAAGGAACCGCTGGTGAGCTTGAACC
>NW_006408666.1:6080710-6089964 GCF_000296735.1 Chrysochloris asiatica | reverse complement strand
TAGTAGTGTTTAAAACTAATAGTAATAAGATAATTCTTAGGATTATCCCTAAGAGGTACAGTGGCTTAAAAATTATAATACCCTTCTGTAAATCCAAGGATATTGCTAACTGGCTTTAATGAGACAGCAAACATTGTTAGCCAGGGCAGTCAATCTTTGAAGCAATAGGTACATTCCATAATATTTGTAATTACTTCAGAGATGGTCAAATATACTTTCTGTGTGATTCATGAACCTCCTCTACCATTTTCCTCATAGATGAATATGAGGACCCTCAGCCCTTTGCTCTTAAGACACTTCCCACCTGAGGGAGCAGCACTTACCTTGGTTAACACATCTACTATAAGCTTCTTCCTTACACTTACCCAGAATAGACTCTTAAAGACTTTCCCCACTGAAGCTATGTCTGTATGAAAGAACCGTATAAAATAAATAGAAATCTTTATGTTCAGGACATCTCTCCTAATATTTTAGTTAAGTCTTTGCTTTATTTATTCAACCATGTACTGGATACCCAATACAAATCAGGCACCCATCTCTCCACTGAGGAGACAGTAATAAATAGAACAAAATCAGTTCTTTCATGGGACTCCCGTTTCTGATTGGGAGTAGTCAAAAATAAAAAGCAAACAAATGAGTGAAAATATGAAAACTCAGTTTGAGGAAAATTAGGTAGAGGAGATTGCTAAAGATTTCTGTGAATTTGTATCAGGTGGTCTTAGAGTGGCATTGTGGGATAAGTACTGGAATGCTAACCGCATGGTCAGAAGTTCAAAGCCATCAGCCACTCCTTGCAAACCTTACACAGGTCATTCTGAGTCAGAACTGACTTGATAGTACTTAACAATAACAACCGAGTCTAGTTGGTTAATCTTTCTTAAATGGTGAAAGTCAACGCTATGCACAGTGTTTGAGTTGGGGTCAGGTAATCGCAGAGAATATCAAGAGTGTCTCTACTCTTTTCCTGGACTCCACTCTGAAATTCTATCTTGAATTGAATTGATTTGGTTTGATTTGGGAGGGACACCTCCTCACATTCATGTGTCCAGTGCTAAGTGGCTATTAATATGACAGGCTCGTGACAGGTACAGGTTTTGATCTTTACTTTGCTGGATTAAAACTTACTACGAAATCTGAAGAAACCTGTGTTCATGGGAGGGTGTCCATTTGTTAACGTAGACCTCAGTCACTTTAGTCTTCAAGATCTAGCACACTGTATAAAACCACAGCACGACTTTGCCCACTCCTAGCAAAAGGTTAATGATTAAAAAAAAAAAAAAAAAAAATGGATCTGTTGGTTGGTAATTGGAATAAACATTCAAATTTGAGCATCAAATTTCTCATTAGTTTCACATCAATACCTGTGCTGCAACTATGGATCAGTGAGCTGGGCTCCTCACTGCCCAAGTGAGTTCATTAATCATTCTCCCCTAAGATGGCTGTTTAAGTAGACAGCTGTTCTCAGCAGCTGTCTTCGGGTATAACACCTCTCCTACAGAGGGTGGGAAACTTTTTGCATGAGTTGGCTCTTGTTTTCACTGGAAGTCCTACTTGTACTGACAGGTTTGGAAGCAACTAGATCTCAGGTCAGTATACATTCCAATTTGTAAATGGTCACTTTATGGTCACAGATCGAAAGGTTTAGAGCCATTAAGGCTAAGTTACTATATCTGATCTGACTTATCATGAGGAAAAAGAAATACGAAGCTATGCATTTTCAGTCCACGCTGCCCTTGGTGAAAAGCCACAAACCTAAATTGAACTCTTATGACCCCTTTTCTGGCCCAAAACGATCTGGCCTGGTTTCTTATCACCCCTGATTTTCCATCTCTAGATATTTAACTTATTTTGATATTTTTTGATAAGCTTGGCTGCTTAGAAAGATCAAAATCCACTCAAGGCTCCAGTTCTCCATTATACTGAAGTAAAGACTCCGGTAACTGGAGCTTATCCTGGTTTAAAATATGCAATCAGGAAATTTGAAACAGGCTTGATGGCCCCTCTAATATTTCCCTGAGATGCTCTCTGATATGTCAGTGTCTACAAGTGCATCCACACAGCGATGACCTCATGTGGCAACCTTGTTCCATCCCCTAGAACACTTAGTAGTAACATGAGAACTTGGTGATCTCCTATTCGGAAAAAAAAAAAAAAAAAGAGAGAAAGAAGGAAAGACAAACACCACACACAAACAGGAACTAAAGCGGTGTCTCTCTCTTGTAAACAAAACCACAGAGGAAACAGACAGAAACTGAAGAAAACAAATTCACACAATGCAAGCAACTACTTTGTGGGGAGGAGAGGAGAGGCAAATTGTTGGAAATCCAATGAGATCCAGGCATATCCATTTCCTGGAGACGTATTTAGCTTTTTCATGTGAAGGAGATGCCAAATGTTCAACTCAGGAATACTTTTTTTTTGCCATTAATTGCAATCAGGCAATAAATAAAAGAAAGAGAAAGAAAGAATGAACATTTCTTGAGCATTTCTTAGATAAATCATTTACAATCAGATTACCCTACTGTGTGCTCTGGACAGTGAGGTAAGCCATCTTCAAGTCCAAGTGAGAGAAGAGACAAGTGAAGGACATTTATTCAGTCAGTCAGCATTCCACATTCCTGTAAGTACCTACTATGTGCCAGAATGTTTCTAGGTATTGGAAACAGAAGTTAAACCAGGCTGCAAAAAAGCATTGCTTTCATGAGTTTACATTCTAGTGGGCACAACCAGAAAAGAAGTAAGTAAGAAAAAGACTGAGACTGGAAGTTACTTAAGGTGAGGTGGCGGTATTAGGAGACCTCGCTGAGGAGCGATTGTTTAATTTTAACCCTAAAAGTCCCAATGACTCAGTGTTGGAAGTGCTGACAGAAGTAAGACGGCCAACACCAGACCATTGGAAAGCGATGGAGGCTGAGGCAAAGGTGAAGATGGAAGGGGAGACACTTTGAATGGCTGCAAAGCCCATCATTCTCTCACATCCTCATTTTAGTTGGTCGTTATTAATAAGTAGGGTCATTGCAAAATGGATAATCAGTTTCACAAATGATGAAACCAGGACGACAACTAACAATTATGTATCAAATGGAAGTTGTACAGGGAGCACAATCAGAAAACTAAATTGCAAATTTTCTGTTTGCAGTTGGGTCTGTCCAAACTGACTCTCTTCCTACCTTCATTTGGCTGGGTAAGTTTTACCAAGTTAAGCTTCTTTTGGAAGTAGTTTTACCTTGCAAATATTGTTCCTAGACATTTCCTCATCCTTATAACTGCCAAGGAGTACTGGGGTGGCACTGTAGAATATGCACTGGAGTTCAAAGTCACTAGCGACTCTTTGGAAACCATATTCAGGGTCCCTCTGAGTCAATGGCACTTAATGGACTCCAGGTGTGGAGATGTAGGATCAGCGCTGGACTGTGAACCACAAAGTTGGCAGTTCAAACCCATCAGCTGCTGCTTAGAAACGCTATAAAGGGTTGCTATGAGTAGGAAATCCATGGGTAGCACTAGATAGCAACAAGAACATCGCAGTTAACACATTCTCCCATTTTGGAAGCACTTTTTATCTGTCCCTACTTCCTGCTCTTTTAAAATCCAACTTTGTCTAGTGTAGTTTAAAGTACCTTGGCTCCAGCGCAAAGTATGTTGGGACTAGAACTTTGTTCTCAAGCCAATGACAGGATGGAATGAGAAACAGGATGTAAAAAAAAAAGATTCAGGAAACATTTTAAAATACTACATAAAGAGACACACCCAGAAAGCCTTGCAGAGTTGAGCCACTGATGTTCAGTGGGGTATATTAAAGGGAATTGTTTCATGAAATGATTGAAAGTAATGCACCTATTAAAATATAAAACACTTGAATGAAAACTTTGGTCGTGATGAACACTTCCTAGGTTCTTGGCTCATGGATGACCTCCCCCATCACTGAATCGCAGCCGCTTAAGTGGCCGGTTGTTCCACTCCTCCATCAAATCTACCAGAAGACAGTTCTGGCCAGCCAAACAGTAACTCAAGAGTCAAAGTGCAGTTGATGTGCTCTAGTCTTTGACATTTTTATGGATCTGTTAAAATAAAATTTGAAATTTATGCATTTTCTTTTTTTTCCTTTTACGTCCTTACAAACGTGTTTATTGGAACCAAGAATGCATCAGACAAAAACTCTTTGTTATATAGAGTATACGGAATAAATTAGTAGGCAATAAATATTACAATGAAGAAGTATCAATAAGTCTCAGGTTTTGAAATATGTTTTCTAATATTCTATCCATAAAAGTGAATTACATTATATTCCTGGAATGTTCCTCCTTGTTTCTATTTCCTCTCAAATTCCAAATATGGATTGAATTTGTCATTTAAATTTGAGTTATATTTCACTCATTTGCTTCGAACTCCAAGAATTGAACTGAAGAAAATTGTACATATTTTACTCTGTGGAATATGACAGCAATAACACAGAATAGTTTGTATAAATGAACCTGGTGGAACAATAAGAAAACGTTTATAAATGATTTACACATGTAATATTTATAACTGTAAATTTGGTACAATGTATTATTTGCCACATTGTAATGTCCATGTCCAGATATGGCGCATTAGGATAAGCAATCAACCATCATGTCAGTTTGAGCCGCAAGGTCAGTGGTTCAAATTCACCAGCCGCTCCTCAAAAACCATGTACAAGTTACTATGGGTCAGAACCGACTCGGTCACACACTGCAACAATAACAAATTTCCAACACTTGTATTCCAGGTGTGAGACGATTATGCTTTAAGGAGTCACAGGTGCATGAAATTCGGTACTCAAAATAAACTTGAGATCTCTGGTTTAATCCCTTCTGTGTTGATGAGAAAACCGAGATCCTGAAAGTTCTTGCTTCAGATAACATAGTTCAGTATTGTGGTGGTCATGATGTGCCGTGGAGTCGGTTCTGACTCACAGTGACCCTGTATAAGGTTTCTGAAACTGTAAATCTTTACAGAAGCAAAAAGCCTCATCTTTCTCCGGTAGAATAGCTGGTAGTTTCGAACTGCTGACCATGAGGTTAGCTGCCCGATTCGACTCCTCATGGCTCAGTGTGTGTAGAGCCTGCATTCTCTGCCTGCAGGTGCGAAAAGCAAACTCTAAGGTGTTGGTAAGACTGCTCATCGGCCTAATTATAGTGTGTTCGTCCAGATGTCCTGGGAGGTATTTGAAATGTGTACCTAAAGAATATCTCACCCATAAAAACTTCCACTAAGTAAGAAACTGATAATTCAGGTGAACTTCTCGTAAATTGCACATTTTTGTTTTATAGGAAGAACTGGCTTGCTTAGCCAGTGCAGAGTATCAAGTAAAATATATGGGTGAGGGCACGTTTAACCTGTTTGTTTGTTTTTAAAGAAACTTTGTAAAAGAGCGACTCTCTAAATGTGTGAAGGCAGAAATAATGAGTTTGGAAAAGCATATTCTAACATCATCACTCCTACCTACAAGATAATAACGTCAGGCATACACTCAGAATTATTTCCTTAAAGGGATTCTGAAACTGTTAAGTGTTGTGTTAAAGGCATGTACATTTTAAGGCTTTGAAGGAAAAAAAATATTACAGAACAATTGTTGTTGTTAAGCGCTGCTGGTGAGTGCTGTTAAGACCCTGTATAGGGTTTCTAAAAGCAGCTGGTGACCTTGTGGTTTAAACTGACCTTGCAGTCCAGTGCTTTATCCAAAGAACCACACCAGGACTCCACAAAAATATTAGTAGCATATTATTGTTGTTGTTAAGTGCAGTCAGCTTGGTTCTGACTCATAACAACCATATAGTGGGTTTCTGAGGAACAATGTAGTTAGTATTCCAGTGATTAACCTACAACACCACACCAGGACTTCAATAAGGGTTATTGTTGTGTGCCGTGGAGTCAGTTCCGACTCATAGCGACCCTGTACAGGGTTTCCGAGGCTGTAAATCTTCACGGGAGCAGAATGCTTCATCTTTCTCCCCTGGAACAGCTGGTAGTTTCGACCTGCTGACCCTGAGGTTCGCAGCCCGATTCATAACCACTAGTTACCAGAGCTCCATTCAATAAGGGTAGATTATACTAATCTTTAATGGTGCACTTTGAAATCTTGAGGATGAATAGCACGAGCAGTGAGGAGGACTGTTTGGGCATCAGTTTGAGCAGAGCTCCTTAAAAAGGACTTCTGCCAAAGGTCACTTGTGGCTCTAGGAGAAAGCAATGTACCAGGAGGAGAGAGTTTGCTTTCATTTTTTGTTTACCAAAGCCAAATCACCATGATTTGAGGAATTTGTGGATGCACAACTGGGTAAAAATCAGCATAAATAAGAACCTTTCATGTCCTAATTCAATTGAAAGCCCCATGGAAGAATAAAGATGAACAGCATTCCGGAATCTGACCTCGCAATATTGCTTGAATTCAAACTTGCTCTTCCTCCCCTCACTCCTCTCTTGCTGCCTTCTCTCCTCCCTTGGTTCCTCCCTCCCTTTCTGTCTCTATCTTTTTATTTTAATTCAGTAATCAAAGACTAGTTTTCTGCAAGGGTACATTTGGCATTGCTCTCAGTCACCTCGCATGGTAAAACTCATTAAGCAAACTCCAATCTCAGCCATTATTGAACACAATCAGAACGTTACATTTTACATCATATCAAGAAAGTCTTCAGAGTACCAACCGGCGCAGTTAAGCCTCCTAGAAAATGAACAGTTGGGAGGATTTGGTTAAGAAATCTAGTCACCTTTGAAAATCTCTGGCTAGTAGCCACAGGGGAATTTTTTAACTGAAAAGGCTAGCTTTACCTCCTGCCCCATGACCCGTATCTCCGTCTTAGACTCAGGAATTGAAGGCTGTATGATTTTATGTGAAATATCTTCTGTGTGTGGAGAAAAAAAAAAAAAAAGAGAGAGAGAGAGAGAAAAAAAAAAGGCTATGATCTAGAAAGTGTCAAAAAAGAGCTGCTGTTGTCTTTTCAGAGATGTCCCTAAATTAATGAACTTTAAAACCAGTGTGTTGAAATGCGTGCTCCCACAGAGTCACGCCCACGTGTCCCCTCTCCATTCCTTATACCTTAAATTCTCAGAAAAGTAAAATTTTAAAAGGAGAGAAAGTATATCATAGAGCTAGACTAATCCGCTAATTCCTTGGAGGAGCCAATAACCTTTTCTCCTGATACAGGAACCAAGCATTGATCTACCGCCCTGTTTGTTCTAGTGGCGCTCCCAGAGGCACGTTCAGTTTGAAACGTTCAGGCTAGTTCATTAGGCGTCCCGAGCTCGTTTCTCAGAGAGAATCAAGCTAACACTGTGGTTAGTTAATGGCTTTCTCTTGTTTCCCCCAGAGTCTGCCTGTCTGAAGCCCGCAGGCCCCAAAAGCATCTTCCTCACTTTTCTTTGCTATTACTCACAGCTGGTAAAGCTCGCAGGAGCAGAGCCTGTTTGAAAACAGTCGGATCACGAAAATATTTGAGTCTTTCTGCTTCAAGCAACAAACTTGGCCTGGGCTGCCACGAGGAGACGGAGTGGGAGTGGGGGTGGGAAAACTAAGCAAGAAAGAGAAATTGCTAACTACTTCATTGCAAAACTTCTCTCAAAAGGAACCTGCGAGGAGCAGCCTGGCTGGACAGCTGGGAGGAGTTGGGGGCTTTAAAAATGTACTTGATGTCCGGTCCTTCCGGATGCCCTTTGTGCCTCGGCTGTAGCCTGGTAATGGGCTTGGGAGGGGGGGGGTTATGGATGAGACCCTAGGTGTAGTGTCAGTTGTTCAAGACTCCTCCTCTTCTTCCTCTGCATGCTTTTTATAGAACCATGAGGGAAGGCACAAGAAAGAAAATAAAAACTCAGGCATTACAAAAAAACACAGAATTGCAAACCCTGCCCATAGGCCTCAGTAAGGATCACACACTCGACGGTTCAAAAGAATGGTCTAGATTTCTTTGTTGATGTTGTTAAGTGCCATTCAGCTGTTTTCAACTCATTGAGACCTATACATATAAACCCCGTGAAGGGTTTCCGAGGAGCGGCTGGTGAGTTTGAACTGCCGACGACCTTATTATTCAAAGTGACCTTGCGGTCTGGTGCTTTTTCTACAACACCATGCCTGGACTCTGACTTAAGGTGACCTTCTGTGTCACAGAATGAAGCATTGCCCAGCTCAGCACCATCTTCCTGGTGGCTAGTGCACTTCAGTTCATTTGGGCAGCTGTCGATCCCCTTCTTTCTCAATTCCTTCTCATCAAGCATGATGGCTTTTCTGGGGGTGACTGTCCTTCCTAATGGCATGTCAAAGCAAGGTAAAGTCTCATCACCCTCCCTTCTAAGAAGCATTTTGGTTATGTTTTCTATTGTTGTTATTGTTAAGTACTATCGAGTCTGTTCTGATTCATAGTGAGGAGCAGGGTTTGAACTGCTAAGCTTGTGGTTTGCAATCCAGTGCTGATTCTACAGAGCAGGACTTTAGTGAGCTGCTAACGGGGTTCACATGGTTGCCTGTATCCAGTATCCAGGAGTGGCACAGAGGGATTCTTACAGCACAATTCATGATGATGAGGGTGCCAACAGTTATGTCATCACTAACAACAAATTAGCCTTTGTCACAGCTTCTGATCCTGACTCATAAATACTACTGTTATGTTGGTTTATAAGGCCAATAAACATATGCTTGCGATCAAGTTTAAATACAAGTTGGAAGAAGTTTCAAGTCCCTTTCTTGGTGTCTACAGGATTCTCATTGGATTAAAAAGTCAGAAAGGAACCGTTTTACAAGGGATCAGGTCAAGCCCATAAAAGTAATGGTGTCTTCATGTCACCTTTTTCACTTCACTCTTAAAGGCAGCTCCATATAAGACCATGTCCCTGCCTTTTCTTAAATGATTTGTGGAAATCAAGGCACTTCCTCAGCGCTAAGCACTAACCACACAATGGCAGAAGGCTGTATGCTTAGTTCCATCTTCCACCTTAATAAAATTCAAAACAAAACAAACACTCAAACATGCTTTTAACTCCATTCCCAAAAGGAAATATGTGTGCACTATTTCTAACATAGCTTACTGAAAGTGAAGAGGACTTGAAACATTTACTTATGAAGATCAAAGAGCACAGCCTTCAATATGGATTACATCTCAATGTCAAGAAAGCAAAAAGCCTCACCACTGGACCAATAAACAACATTCTTATCAATGGAGAAAAGATAGAAGTTGTCAAGGACTTCATTCTTCTTGGATCAACTATCAACACTCGCGGAAGCAGCAGTCAAGAGATCAGAC
>NW_006408666.1:6074682-6080300 GCF_000296735.1 Chrysochloris asiatica | reverse complement strand
TGGCAGCGGTAGTGAGGTTGGCCCAGGATCGGACATTGTTTCGTTCTGCTGTGCATGGGGTTGCTATGAGTCGGTTCCAACTCAGTGGCACCTGACAACAACGTTTCTAACATAAAACATCAAAGGAGACTTGGTGGTGTACAGGCTTCAATGTTGGGCGTCTAACCAGAGGTTGATGGTTAGGACCTGCCAGTTGCTCCCTGGTGAGAAGCATGAGGCGATCTGCTTCTGTTAAGCTTTACAGACTTGGAAACCCTCTTAAGTGGGTTAACTCTGCCCTACAGTGTGACCCAGGATTGGATTGGACTCAATGGCCATGGGTTTGCCTTGATTTGTTATAGCAATTATGTTTAGGGCTTTCAACCCCATTCAACAGTGATAGATAGAAGATAATGAAAACCAACTCGAAAGACAACCTATTAGCGATCCACAGAAACATATCTGGGCTCTCCAGTCCAGCTCCTGTTCCACAGAAGTGAAATGATCACTGGTAGCTGAGCAGTTATGTTATGCTTACTATCTGGGAGTTAAAGAGCTGGCATGCAAAGTTGGTTTGAAGCATAAGGTCAGTGGTTCAAGCTCATCAGTCAACTCCTCAGAAACCCTATAGAGGGTCGCTATGGGTCGGAAGCGACTCAGCGGCACTTAACAACAACAACATAGTATGTTTATTGGAAGGACATGAATAATGTGCAATATTCCTAAGACATCAGCACCTCCTCCAGTCACTCCACTATGACTATTTAAATACCCTAGTTCATTGTCAACAATCCATTAATGAGGCCTACCTTCTGTGAAGATTTCGTAGAAGTAAAATGTGGAAGATTTTGCCTAATAGCTAATGCTGAACATCAGGCCATTGCACAGTCTTATCTAATGACTTACCTGAAGGTGAGTGTATCTTTGGGTAGGCCTGAAAGAATGTTAGGATTTTTCATTCATTCATCAGGCACCAATAACAACTGCAGGATGTAACACGACCCTCTCTTAGCATTTTTGCTCCCAGAAACTTCATCTTCTGATCTCTTTTTTTTTCTACAAGACCCCTTTATCCCACATGTCCTCCTGCTTCGGTTCTTGTTGATCTGGGTTTCTCTTCAGAGAGGGAAAATCACATCCATTCACAGAGACTGCAACACACGTCACTCATTTCCATTCATAGACGGACCGATAGATAGATGGATGATAGAGCGATTGATAGATAGATAATGATGGATGGTAGATCCATAGATGGCAGATGGTAGATAAATAGAGAGATGTTGTTGAGTCAGCTACAACACAGGACAAGCTTATATACAAGCTACATCCTGCATCATTCTCGTGATCTCTGGCAAGTTTGAGTTAGACAGTGTTTCACAAAGGGTGAGATATGGCTAACATAGCTTCTAGCACCACAGCAACACACAACTATCACAGTTTGACACACTGAAAACTGATTCTAGTCAAAGCTTATTTCCTGGGTCCCCAGGAAACGTGAACCATCTACTTGCTCTAGGTAGATGAGATAACAATAATCATCAAAATGACAGAAAGTGGCATTTTCTGCATGGCAGGTACCATTCTAACTGCCTATATATGGCTCTAGGGGGAAAACACACCCACAAATCATACCTCGAAAAAGCCCACTGTGATAAACACACATAGGAAAAAAATGCACACAGGGACAGCTGCGGACCCTAACCCTAGTTTATGGGCTTTTCCTGCATGGGCTTTTGTCTGGGCATTTTCTCACGTGGATGTTTCTGTATTTACTCCTATATACACGCACTCAGTTAACCTTCCAAGAATCCTATGAAGGAGGTAATAGTGTATTGTTCCCAACTTATAGAAAAGGACATGAAAGCATAGAGAGTTTGAGAACATTTCCAGTGATCCTCAAGCATACAATTAACTGGGAGCAAAGGGGAATTTGAAGTTAGCATGCAGGAGAAGCAAAAACTCATGATGGAAACACACACCTAGACACTACAGACCAAATGTCTGGAAAACTTCATCTCTGAATGAAGAATTTAAAAATAATTTTTGAACACTCAGCTAAGTGCTTTGTTTAATCTACTTGTCATCAAACTCCATTTAATAGAAGAACAATTAAAGATTAATAGAGGAAAGAGATTGTCTAATTTTATAAAGTAATAAAATGCAGACAGAATTTAAACCCGGTCTACTTTTGCTATAATCTATAGTTTTAGTTAGTCTACTAACCTGACTGTATCTTTGCGGTCAATAGTGAAAGCTGGGCTGGATTTTGAAAGTAGAGTTGGTAAGATAGGACACTGTAGGAGAATGGTTAGTATGAACAAAGAGGCAGCTACAGAGTCCGAGAGGTGGTTTTTAGAAAACATAGGAAGGGTTGGGTTGTACTGCATTATCTGTCCCCTCTACACTCTAAGATGGCATTAGTCATCAGGCCTCCTTTGGCTCCTCTTGGGTCCTCAGGAAAATTGCTCAGATATCACTTGTTTTTGAAGTTCTTGACAATTTGAGAAGCACTGACTAGACATTTTGTAAAATTCCCCCCATCAAACTGAATTTTTATAATGATGTTTTTCTTATGGTCAGAATAGGATGATGAAAGGGAATAAGGCTGAAATTTCCATGTTCACCAGATCATATTAAGGGTACATACTAACAACATGACTTTTCACTGTTGATGTGAATATTGATCACCTGGTTGAGTTAGTGTATGTCAATTTTTCCATTTAAAGGTGCCCCTTCCCTTCCTTACTGTATGAACTCTGTAGAAAGTCATGCTGAGACCTAACAAGTTGAAAGTCATACTTCAAATCCTTGAGGGCAGAACATCCACACAAATTATTTGCTATTCCTTAATATAGAAGATTTGTCTTTTTTCTATTATTTATTTAATAATGTATTTATATTAATGCAGAGTTATGGACAGTTTTCATATTTTGGGTTATAATCTAATATTAATTTGTGGACCAAATTAAGCAGTTTTGACGAGTAAGAGCACTTTCTGTTGATTCCTATGTCTTTAAAAGAAAAACCAATAGCACTTCATTGTGTGTTAAAATCTGTTTATTTTGTTTTTTTGTTTTTTGACTTTTTAAATAAACACTTCCTTACTTACTCAACTACAAGATGTTCCAAACTCATATTGAATATCCCCTGCCTCATTCAAGAATCATCATTTCTCTAGGGGCCCTAGATCCTTCAGCTGGATACTGGTATTAGAAACCACTGTCTGGACAATAGGCATGATCATTGCTTCTGCAATGCCATGGCTTTTAGACCTTCTGAGCTGTCAGAAATAACATTTGGCTTTGCCTTCTCAAGGAGCCATTTGAAACTTTCTGTTCAGCTCTTTTATCTTCTTATTTCTTACATTTTCTTTAGCATCTCTATGCTGGAGATCAACTTTCAGAGACTTTTCTGACATCCATTTTGGTCTCTTCCTTCTTTCTTGTCTTCTTAATGATCTTTTGCTTTCTTCCTGTAGGATGGTCTTCATGTCATCCAACAATTCTTCTGAAATGTGCAAAGACCTGGAGTTAGAAATCCAAAAAGAAAGAACATGTTCAGTATTACTCAAGCTGAAAAAAATCGAAAAAAAAAAAAAAATCAAATCTTAACTTTTAGTATTGAAGAATTCTATGTACAAAACATTGAATGATGCATAAAGCATCAAAAGAAGACAGAAGGAATACACACTGTCACTGTACCAGAAAGAAATGGTGTGCCGGGGATATATTCTTTCACCATACTTATGCAATCTGTATGTTGAGCAAATAATCTGAGAAGCTAGATTATAGGAAGAAGAACGTGGCATCAGAATTAGAGGAAAACTCATTAGCAACCTGCAGTTTGCACATGATACAAACTTGCTTGCTGAAAGTGATGATGACTTGAGATGTTTGCTGATGAAGACCAAAGACCAAATAGCCTTCAGAATAGGGTTGCATCTCAATGTAAAGAAAACCAAAATTTTCACCACTGGATCAATAAATAGCAGCATGATAAATGGAGAAAAGATTGAGGTTGTCAAAGACTTCATTTTGCTTGGATCACCATCAACCATCATGGAAGCAGCAGTCAAGAAATCAAATGACATGTTGCATTAAACAAATTTGTTGCCCAAGACCTATTTAAAGTGTTGATGAGCAAAGATGCCAGTTTGAGGACTAAGGTGTTCCTGACCCAAGCCATAATATTTTCAATCACCTACCTCATATGCATATGAAAGTTGGACAATGAATAAGTAAGACCAGAGAAGAATTGATGCATTTGAGCTGTAGTATTGGAGAAAGCTATTAAAAGTACCATAGACTGCCAGATGAACAAACAAATCTGTGTTAGAAAAAGTACAACCAGAATACTCCTTAGCTACCAACATGGCAAGACTTCATCACTCATCTTTTGGACATATTATGAATAGGGAACAGTCCTTGGGAAGGACATCATAGTTGGTAAAGTAGCACATCAGTGAAAAAGAGTATTGTCCCCAACAAGATGGATTGGCACAGTGGTACCAGCAATGGGCTCAAGTGTAACAATGATAGTGAGGTTAGCACAGGACCAGGCAGTGTTTTCTTCTATTGTGCATAAGATCATTATGATTAGAAACCACCTAGATGGCACCTAACAACAAGCTGACAAAACAAGGAACTCTATGAGTGTATGCTAAATATTACATATGTACATACCTGTGACTATTTCTATATGTAAGAATGTTTGCATATGTTTCTATATGTAAACAAAAAGGGGGATTATCACTTGAAAAATATGACTTTGGTGATAGAAATGATGCTGGAGATCACATGGTAGAATTTTCCAAGACCAATGACTTCTTCATTGCAAGTAATTTTTTTTTTTAAACAAGATAAAAGATGACTGTACATAATGTACCTCATAAAATGGAATTTCACAGAAATCAAATTGATTACAGTTGTGCTAAGTGAAGGTTGTTGTTGTTAAATACCGTGGAGTTTATTCCAACTCATAGTGATCCTGCACAGGGTTTCCAAGACTGTAAGTCTTTACAGGAGCTGAAAGCCTCATCTTTCTCCTCTGAAACGGCTGGTAGTTTCGAACTGCCAACCTTGAAGTTAGCAGCCCAATTCATAACCACTACAATACTAGAGCTCCTTTTAGAGAAGTTTTAGCAAAGTTCAATATCATCAGCCAAAACAAGGCTAATGGTCAACTGTGGAAGAGACCTTCAATAGCTCATATGCAAGTTCAGGCTGAACATGAATAAAATAAAAACAAGTAAACACAAGCCAAAATATAATCTTGAATATCCCCCACCTGAATTTACAGACCATCTGAAGAACAGATTTGATGCATTCAACATAATGACCAAAAAAACAGAAGTGTTGACGGCTAATGTCAAGAACGCCATACAGAAGAATGCAAAAGATCATTTAAAAAAGGGGAAAAAAATTCAAAATGGATGGCAGAAGACATCTTACTTTCAGTTGTAAACATGAAACTTACTTTCAGTTGTAAAGATGATAAAATGAATGGAAAAAATAAAGGAAGTAAAAGAAATGAACAGAAAGTTTCAAAGAGCAGCTCAAGAAGACAAAGTCCAATATTATAATGAAATGTGGGAAGACCTGGAGTTAAGAAACCAAGGAGAAGAAGATATTCAAGCTGAC
>NW_006408666.1:6073523-6074037 GCF_000296735.1 Chrysochloris asiatica | reverse complement strand
AAAAAATATCCTTAATATCACACGCAAATAGAATTTAGCTGAAGATAGTTCAAAAACAGCTGAGGCAGTACATTGACAGGGAACTGCCACAAGTTCAGGCCAGAGTCAAAAGAGGACATGAAACTACAGATAGCAATGCTAACTTCAGATGGATCTTGGCTGAAAGCAGATGGTTCCCGAAGGATGTTTGTGCTTTATTGACTGTGTAAAGGCATTGGACTGTGTGGACCATGACAAATTATGGATAACATTGCAAAGAATGGACATTCCAAAACATTTAATTGTGCTGATGGTGAACCTATATGTAAGACAAGAGGACGTCATTCCAACAGAACAAGGGGGCACTGAGTGGCTTTAAATCGGGAAATGTGTGCACCAGGGTCATCTTCTTTACCATACCAATTCAGTCTATATGTTGAGCAAGTTACCCAAGAAACTGGATTATATGAAGAACAGGGCATCAGGATTGGAGGAAGAGTCATTAACAACCTGGTATATACAAATGACTGGTAGC
>NW_006408666.1:6070271-6072958 GCF_000296735.1 Chrysochloris asiatica | reverse complement strand
CATGTGAAATTTGGACAATTAAGGAAGGTCATAGAAGATTTAATGTATATGAGATCATGTTGTTGGAGAACAATGTTAAAAGTCCCATGGACTGCCAGATGGTGTTGGTGGTTATATGCCGTTGGAGTTAGTCCTGACTAATAGCGATGCTGTACAGGGTTTCCAAGGCTATAAATCTTTACAGAAGCACAAAGCTTCATCTTTCTCCCACAGAACAGGTGGTAGTTTCAAACTGCTAACCTTGTGGTTCTCAGCCCAATTTGTAACCACTACGTTACCAGAGCTCAAGGACCTACAAATTTATTTTGTGGGAAGTACAACTATAATGCTCCTTTATAAGCCAGGATGGTGAAACTTCATCTTCTTACTTTGGACATGTTATAAGGAGACATCCTGGTGGAAAAAGATGTCATGTTTTGTGAAGTTGAGAACCAATGAAAAAGAGAAAAAACACAAAATCCAATGAGCTATATTGACACAATAGCAGCAGGAATGGGTTCAAACATAACAGAGTGAAGAAGGCAGAGAACTGGGTAGTGCACCATTCTGTGGTGCATAGCACTGCTATGCTGACTCCAAGGTACCTAACAACAACATGTGACCATCTCTTTCTCTATTAAACTAAACCACTAACTAGTCTGCAATAAGATAGACCTTAAAGCCATGGGAATGTGAATGGAGAATAGCTGGGTGGAGGAAATACAGCACAGAAATGTTGGGAGACTTGCCTGACACCCTAGGTCAGATGTGGCAGACCTAGATTTGACCTGAGTACTTGTTGCCTCCAGAGCTTGGACTTGAAGCCCTGCTCTATTTTGGCTACCTCTACTTAAGGATTCTGTGTTCAGTCCTCACTTCTCCAGCATCTTGTAAAATCACTATTACCCATGCACACTACTTCAGCAAGCTCTGAGGCAGCTTCATGTAGACACATTAAAGATTGAGAGTGACTGCTTGGATTTAAAAGAGGTTTGTTTTGGCATTGCAGGAAAAAGGCTATAATTCAAAATAATTTATCTTTAAAAGCAGAATTCCTGACCTCAGCTGCAGATCAGTCCTAGAGATTGTTGTTGCTATTAAGTGTTGTCAAGTCGGTTCTGACTCATAGCAACCTTGTATTGGGTTTCCAAAGAGAGACTTTGAGTTTGAGGCACCAATTTCTCAATCCGAACTGACCTTGTGGTCCAGTGCTTATCCTACATCGCTACTCCAGGACTCCAGTACTAGAGATAGTTGAGTTACAAATCTGTAGGTGTCTGTCTAGTCATGGTGGACAGTTGCCTGCCAATACTTGGATATAAACAAAAATTCTATTCCCAAATGCTTGAGAATAAGGGAAACATATGATCCCATCCTAGTTTTCCTCCTCAAAGAATCTTGCAGAATTATTCTATGTTGTTGTTAAGTGCTGTTGAGTTGACTCCAACTCATAGCGACCTTGTATAGGGTTTCTAAGGAGGGGCTGATGAGTTTGAGCTGTCAACCTTGAAATTCAAACTGACCTTGAGGTTGAGTGCATAAGCAATGTGAAAGTTCATACCACAAAATAACAGCTAAAACTTTGTCTTTTTCTAATACTTGTTGCACAGCTAGAGAAAAAGAGAAAGCATGTTTCAAGTGAGATCTGTAAATGGAAGGGCATCTGTACCATTCCAGGATAATACAATGTCCTGCTTAAATTCCCATATTTCATTCCTCCTGAAAGTCATAACATTCATGAAGATAGATGGATTCTTGTTCAGCTACCGTGTTCTGGCCACCATTCATATGACAGCTTGTCATACTGTGGTGGCCTGCATGTCGCTGTAATTCTGGAAGTTATGCCATGGGTATTTTAAATACCAGCAGGGTCACCCATAGTGGACAGATTTCAGATGAGCTTCCAGAGAAAAACACAGTAGGAAACCTTATGGACAGCAGAGAAACACTGCCAGATATAGTGGCAGAAAATGAGCCACTCAGGTTAGAAGGCGCTCAAAATGCAGGTGGGAAAGAGTTGCCTCCTCAAAGTAGAGTTGACTTTGATGATGTGAATGAAGTAAAGCCTTAGGGACCTTCATTTACTTACAGGGAACAACTCAAAAATGAAAACATTCATTAATAACTGGAATATAGAACGTACAAAGTATGAATGTAGAAAAAATTGGAAATTGTCAAAAATGAAGTGGAATGTGTAAACATTGATATCCTGGGCATTAGTGAGCTGAAATGAACTGGTAATGGCTATTCTGAATCTGACAATCACATGGATTACTATGCCAGGAGTGACAAATTGAAGAAAAATGGTGTAGCATTCATTGTCAGAAAGAGCATATCAAGATTGATATGAAGCTGTCTGTGATAGGATAATATCTATATGATTACAGAGAAGAGCATTTATTACCACTATTATTTAATTTTACTCAGGAACTACCAAATCCAGTGAGGATGAAATTGAAGAATTCTAGTAGCTTCTTCAGTCTGGAGTTGATCAATCATGCAATCAAACTGTATTGATAATCACTGGTGATTAGAATGCAAAGGTTGGAAACAAAGGAAAGATCAGTAGTTGGAAAGTATGTCCTTGTTCATAGAAATGGCTATCACATGATAGAATTTTGCAAGACCAATGATTTGTTCATTTCAAATACCTTTTTTAAGCAACATAAAAGATGACTGTACAAATGGACCTCACAAGAAGAAATACA
>NW_006408666.1:6065963-6067135 GCF_000296735.1 Chrysochloris asiatica | reverse complement strand
TTAGGCAAATTTATTGCATAAGACCTTTTTAAAGTGTTGAAGAGCAAAGATATCTGCTTGACCCAAGCCATGGTATTTTCAATAACCTCATATGCATATGACAGCTGGACAGTGAATAAGGAAGGACATAGATGAATTGATGCTTTTGAGTTATGGTATTGGAAGATATTGAAAGTGCCATGAGCTGCAAAAGAACCAACAGATCTGTGTTGGAAGAAGTGCAGCCAGAGTGCTCCATGGAGGCCAGGGTAGCCAAACTTCGTTTCTCATACTTCGTACATATTGTCATTAGGGAACAGTGGCTGGAGAGAGATATCATGTTTGGTAAGGTGGAGGGTCAGAGAAAAAGAGGAAGACCCCCAGTGAGATGGATTGGAAAAGTGGCAGCTTCAATGGGCTCAAGCATGGCAACAATTATGAAGTTGGCCCAGGACCGGGCAGTGTTTCATTCTGTTGTGAATAGGGTTGCCATGAATTGGTACCAATTCGATGGCACCTATCACCAACAACAAACATTAATAACAACAACAAAGATTCAGCAATTAAATTACTGGAGCTAATGGAAAGATTTAGCAAAATGGAAGGGCACAAGACCAACATCCAAAGTTTAGTCTGAATCCTTTAAACTAACAATGAGAAATATGCAAAGAAAATCAAGAAAACAGTACCACTTACAACAGTCACCTAAAAGAGGAAATAAACCTAACCTGTGATATAAAAGACCTATGCAAAGAAAACTACAAAACAGTACTAAAAGAATTTCACCTTTATGAGTCATGTCATTGTGAGTTAGATGCTGGAAACCACCCTGGAACCTGGAAGTGAGTGAGTTTTTCTTCAGGTCTTCAGAGTGTCCAGAGGCAGACCCAGCCCAGGCTTAGACAAACAGGAAAGCTCATAATGGCTGCCCTGCCCTCAGCTACCCTGGACCTGAGAATTCCTTCTGGGAACAAAGACCATAACCTCATCCACCAGTAGGACCTGCAGGAACTTATTCCGGATTGGGTGTCTTGAACGTAGGCAACAACCACCCACTTCTTGAGCGCCATGGCTGGTACGAGTTCACAATAATTTTCTCCTTTCTGGGTTCAGCGCCTAGCCTAATTCTTTCTTTTCATTGTTTTTTTTTTTTTTTTTTGCTTGTTTTTTCTCCTCTCTCTTTTCTTTCCCTT
>NW_006408666.1:6060501-6065863 GCF_000296735.1 Chrysochloris asiatica | reverse complement strand
AAATTGCAAAGGACTTACAATACTTACTGATGAAGATCAAAGACCATACACAGCCTTTGGTATGGATTGCATATCAATGTAAAGAAAACAGAAATCCTTAACACTGGACTAATAAACAACATTCTTATCAATGGCAAAAAGATTGAATTTATCAAAGACTTCATTTTTCTCGGATCAACCATCAACACTCATAGAAGCAGCAGTCAAAAATTCAAACGATGTATTGTATCAGTCAAATCTGCTGCATAAGACCTTTTAAAGTGTTGAAAAGCAAAAATGTCAGTTTGAGAAGTAAGGTGTGCCTGTCTCAAGCCTGGTATCTTCCTTAGCCCCATATACATATGAAAGCTGGGCAGTGAATAAGGAAGATAGTAGAAGAATTGATGCTCTTGAGTTATGATGTTGGAGAAGAATATTGAAAGTGCCATGGGCTGCCAAAATAACCAACAGATCTGTGTTGGATGAAGTGCAGCCAGAGTGCTCTTTGGAGGCCAAGATAGCCAAACTTTGTCTCTCATAGTTCGGACACATTGTCAGGATGGAGAAGGATATCATGTTTGATAAGGTGGAGGGTCATAGAAAAAGAGGAAGACCCCTAGCAAGATGGATTGGCAAAGTGGCAGCATTAATTGGCTCAGGAGTAGCAATGATTATGATGTTGGGCCAGGAACGGGTAGTGTTTCATTCTGTTGTGCATAGGGTTGCTATGAGCAGGTACTGACTGGATGGCACCTAACAACATAGTGTCCTGGTGTCATGCTAGACAACAAATACTTGATGACTTGCTCAGTTCAGTTAGCAACTGAAAGGCTGGCAGTTCAAACCCATCAGCTACTTCTCAGAAATCCTAAAGGTTAACTATGAATTGGAACAGACTCAATGGCACTTACTGACAACAACAATACTGAGTTAATTCTTGATCTTGGAATGGGTGCAAACAGAAAACAAACATGTTGTCAGGAATCCATGATCCTTTGGGATGAAAATAATAGAGTATCCTTTTCATTTGTTTCATAAAACCAAAGAGGACATTTTTCCTATTGTCTATGATCAAAAGTTTTAGATGATCTGAATTCAAGACATATTAACATAGCAGAAATTTCAGAACATTCAAGCAGTGTGATGTTCTGTCTGTGGTTTGCTCAGAATGGAAGAAAGGGCAAGGGTTATGTCTTCGTTAGAGGAACTGGGCTTTTGAGGTGAACGCCCAGGTATTAGTACTCTGAAACCCTATACAGGGTCGCTATGGGCTGGAATCGACTCGATGGCACTTAACAAAAACAATGAAGTAATATTTATATGGGCATATGATTTCATTAAAGGCATTAGTGTATTAAAGGAAAACATTACTGTTCAAAAATATTCAAAATATTAATAATAACTCTTAAGCAGTAGCTTTGCAAATCAGAACTTCTAGGTGTCCCTACCTGTCCTTTCTTGTGGAAAGGCAGTTTTTAATTCAATAGTTTAGGTAGAAATTAATGTGTCTTCATGTTAATTTTTGTACATAGCAAGCTGTGGTTGAATTGGAAAATAGTAACATAATTAATAAATAGCCAACGATACCCTAACAACAGTGTGGTCAAATACAGTGAAATCACGATTGACTTATAGGTACAAGGAGTAACTTTAACGGTGTAGTTCTATAAGAATAAACTTTGTAAGATTCAGCTTGAGAAATTCCCTCATCTGAACTCTTTCTGGACCAGTGCTCTTCTTGCAAAGCAAGATGGCAACAGCCAATTTGAAACAACAACGAAGAATTGTCACCTTAGACATCCTTGGAGGCCTAGGATCCATCTGTCTCTCTTCAGTTAATGCAGTAATCTGTTGAGAGCCAAGGTTACTCTAAAAAGACATGAAAGTAGGTCTTGAATAATGTATTTATATTTGCTTTTGAGGATGGGGTTGATACTGAGTTGTATGCAAACTTGTAAAATAAAACTTAAGAGTGTCTGAAAGAACTTCATTTCACATATGACCTTTTACAGTAATTGGATCTGAATTATAATCAGTCACCTGAATCCTGAAATAGATAAAATAGTTTTTTAATGTTAAAAAGTTTTAGCCCTTCGTTGATTATCTATCAGTGCTTACAGTCCTGTGAAAATAAGATAAATGAGAAATTTGGTCTCTAATTAGACTTCACTAGATTTACAGCTTTTAATTTATACGCCAATGCAGCACAGGCGGGCACTAAGGCAGATAGAGATGGAGCCACCGTTTTCAATTGATTTAACAATTTAATTGCAACATTAACATCCATTAACATTTAACTAACCTTTTAAACTAACCTCAGGCACAACCTTAAAGACTAAATGAAGTAAAATTGCATATAAAAAGGTACTAACATACAGCTGTAAGAAGCCAAAGTGAATCTTGAGGGAGATTTAGGACTACTTCCTCAAGAGCAGGAGGGAGTCTGTTTTCCTTCTTGCAAAATTCAGTAGGAAAGCAAGCTCTAATTTATAGGAAAAGGAAATAGGCACATTTGATGGTTATTAACTCTCATTTATGTCTTCTTGTCTATAGCAATAGCTAAACGATTCAATATCCCTTACAATAGTGAGTTGCTAATGGACAAATGCTAAGGAATATGCAGGATGAGTTTTGCATAGAGGAACACAGCATAAGCCAATACAAATCCTTCCAACACTCTGCTGTTTTATGGTGGAGTCCTGGGGTGGTGCTGCGGGTTAATGAGCTGGACTGCAGTGAAACACTAGGCTGCAAACAGAAAATTTGGGAATCCAAGTCCACTCATTAGCACCTTGGGGGAAAGGCATGCTGATCCACTTCCCAAAACTCAGTAACTGAAAACCCCCCAGAGCACAGCTTTACCTAACAAATGCCAAATCATGGGATCTTCATGTATAGGAGTCAATTTAACAACTGCTTTACTGCACTCATGAAACATGGAGAATTGTTGTTAAGTGCTGCCGACTTGGTTCCAAATCATAGCGAGCCTGCATAGGGTTTCCAAGGAGCAGCTGGTGAACTTCAGCCATTGACCTTGCATTTCAAAAGGGCTTTGCAGTGCAGCTTAACCTAGGAGAATGGACATACAGAAATGAAGTCTAGTCGGTCAAACCAGCAGTACTAATCCACTGTCTGTCTTTATTTGTATTTCTATTTTTTTTGAGTTGGTCAGAATTTTTCTTTAAATTCTTTTTTCTCTCTTCTATGTTTCCTATTTAATGGGACAAATATCACTGAGTATATTTCAAACTTGCAGGGAAATTCAGGGTTGTGGTTGTCAAATCATTTCTTACCATAAACTCTAAAGGAGAAATGCTAAGACTGTGGAATGTATATCATCCTCTGGATTTCAAAACAAATATTAAATTGCAGAACGTCTCTTTACATAAGAAGAGTTATCTGAAATATCGAAGTATCATTTTTATTCAAAAAGCTGTAGAATTTCTTAAATGTTGGTTTAGAATGTTTCTGCCACAAACACACAAACAAAAAACCTGATTCAACAAACCATTCAACACAGACAGTCCTTCTGTGGTCCTCAAGATGAAGTCCTATTACAGTGCACCATGTACTGGTATCACAGACTCTCCTGAGGCTCTAGAACTATGTCCATGTATGAATCATCAGTGCATCAACTCACCTGTCTAGAGGAACAGCAAAGTTTTCAGCCCAGCAGATATACGCTGTGTCCCAGTTCAATCCGTCTTCTCTATTGTATTTCAGTGACCTGAATATCCAAAACACGTAGTTGTAAGTGCAGACACACTATACTGTTATCCTTTGCTATTTTCCAGATTTATGGGCGCATCTACTCCAAAAGTGTGCGTACACCTTACAAGAAAGGACTATAATTGCCTCAGTAAACAGGAAGAAAAGTTATCTGAGCAATAACTAGGTTGGTAATATGTTCTAATCAGTCTTTTCTAACCACACTGGGATATTATACACAAATATGACTGAAGTAGATAGTTTATCTCATTTTACCTAAGTAGACATTCCAATTCTGTACATGGCAGAGGGAGTCTAAAGTCAGCTGGCATCCTGTCTCCATCTTTTGTTAATTCTATATCCAGAGCTAACTTTTCAAATTCTCTAGGCATCACTGTCTTTTTTCTTAAAAAATTTAGAAACAACTATGATTGATCTTCATAGTTTGAAAGTATTAATTGACAGGTGCTTAGCATGACACCCATTCTGAAAAATGGCTTTTACCAAGGGCTTCATCTGGCCAAGTTTTGGAGATAGACAGAGGAATGGAGATTGACAGAGTGAGAGAAAAAAAAAATTAAAGTAGCATAGAATAAAGCATAAAGAAATATAAGTCATGTCTCAAAAAGAACCATTAAATAGCTAATGGTGCATGGAATTCAGTGAAATCAATTTTTTTTTTTTTTTTTTACATACTAAAGAAAACACCAAGTTTTGAGTGAGTTACATTGAAAACTAAGTAAAGCATCACTACCCAGCTACTCCTCAGAAACCCTATACAAGGTGACTATGAATTGATGGCCCTTAAAATCCTGATAAAAAGACGCTGTAGTAAAATTTAAAGTAATAAAGTTTATAGAGAAAAAAAAATAGAAGGAAATCTTGGGAATCTATGGCTAGGTGAATAATTCTTAGATTTGACACCAAAATCATGAGTAATTAAGAACAAAAACTGATGGGACCTCAATATATATATATATTTTTTTTTTTCAAATTTAAGTTGACTCTATGGTGATGTGGTGATGTAGACCATTTAGTTTCTTGTTCATGTTATTTGCATTTTCTCCTTCTTTTCCTTTGTGAGATTGTCAGTGGTTTGTCAATCTTATTAATCCCTTCAAAGAACAAAATTGTAATGTTGTTTTAGTTTTCTATTGTGTTCATTTCAGCTCTAATCTTTAGGATTTTTTTTCTTATGGAGCTATATGTCAAGTTAAGATATTGATTTTAGATTACTCTTCTATGAAGAACTGTATTCCAACAAACTTGAAAACCCAGAAGAAATGAACAGATTTCTAGAAGCACACTATCTACCTAAGCTAGCACTTAAGTAGAAAATATGGACAAATCACTAATAAAATTATAAATTGAATATATCATTTAAAAAGTCACAAACAACATAAAGAAAAAAAGTCTTGTTCTTGACAGTTTCACTGAGGAATTCTATCAAACATTCAGAAAAAGGTTGGCACTGTTGTTAGGTGCCATCGAGTCGGTACCAACCCATAGCGACCTTATGCACAGCAGAATAAAACACTACCCGATCCTGGGCCAACCTCACTACTGTTGCCACGCTTGAATCCATCGATGCTGCCACTTGGCCAATCCATCTTGTTGGGGGTCTTCCTCTTTTTCTCTGACCCTCCACCTTACCAAACATGACATCCTTCTCCAG
>NW_006408666.1:6051347-6056501 GCF_000296735.1 Chrysochloris asiatica | reverse complement strand
ACAACAACAACAACTATAAAAATAAGGGTGAAGTGATAAGCTACATACAGAGTAAAGATATTTGCAAACCACATATTCAATAGCAGTGTACGATTCAGATTTTTTTTAATGTCACAACTGAGCAATAGAAGACTACATAATTCAATGGAAAAATGGATGAAAGACATAAAGAGATATTTCAGGGAAGTGGATAAGCAAATGATAAATGCTGTTTTTATTAAGGCCAGACTCTGTGCAAAACTGAAACACTGCCTGGTCCTACCATCCTCACAATTGTCATGTTATGTCCATTGTTGCTGCAAATGTGTCAATCTATCTCCTTGGGGGTCTACCTCTATTTCACTCACCCTCTATTTTACCAAGCGTGATGCCATTTTCCTGGGTCTGGTCTCTGTTGATAACATGTCCAAACTATGTGAGACGAAGAGGGATTCTGCTTGGACTTCTCCCAAGACAGATTTATTTGCTTTTCTTACAGTCCAGGGTACTTTGCGTATTTTCCACCAACACCGTAATGCAAATGCATCAATATGTCTCAGGTCTTCCTTACTTATTATCTATCTTTCACATGCATATGAGGCAACTGAAAATGCCATGGCTTGGGTCATGTGCACCTTATATCTCAAAGTGACATTTTTGTTTTTCAACATTTTAAAGAAGTTTTTTTTGCAGCATATTTGCCCAACGCAATACACTGTCTGATTTTATTGACTGCTGCTACTATGAGCAATGAT
Source organism: Chrysochloris asiatica (assembly GCF_000296735.1). Lineage (NCBI taxonomy): Eukaryota > Metazoa > Chordata > Mammalia > Afrosoricida > Chrysochloridae > Chrysochloris > Chrysochloris asiatica. The sequence continues at coordinate 6,055,767 of NW_006408666.1, read as the reverse complement.
TATAGATCCAAGTGAAATAAAATCCTTGACAGCTTCAATCTTTTCTCTGTTTATAGTGGTGTTATTTATTGGTCCTGTGAGGATTCCCATTGTCTTTACACTGAGTTAAAATCCATACTGAAGGTTGTATTCTTTGATCTTCAACAGGAAATGCTTCAAGTCTTCTCCACTTTCTGCAAGCAAGTTTGTATCATCTGCATACTGTAGATTGTTAATGAGCCTTCCTCAAATCTTAATGCAGCATTCTTCTTCATATAGCACAACTATGACACACATCTTTGCTGATTTTAAACTACTCACTGTCCCCGTGTTCTGTTCTAATGACTGCCTCTTGGTTTATGTATAGGTTCATATGAGCACCACTAAGTGTTCTGGAATGCCCATTCTTTGCAACTTTATCCATATTTTATTTATTTGTTTATTATGATCCACACAGGCAAATGCCTTTGCATAGTCAGTAAAATGCGAGTGAACGTATTTCTGGTATTCGCTCCATTCAGCCAAGATTCATCTGGCATTGGCAATCACGTACCTCCTTTCATGTCCTCTTCTGTATCTGGTTTGGATTTCTGGAAGCTCCCTGTGGATATACTAATGCAATCATTTTTCATTACAGACAGGAAAATTTTACTTGCATGTGATGCAAATTGATAATGTTCAATAATTTCCTCATTCTGTAGGGACCCCTTTCTTTGGAATGGGCACAAATATGAATCTCTTCCAGTTGGTGTCATCCCACCTCAGCATCATATGTCCTTTAAATTTCTAGGCATAGACTGGTGATTTCAGCATTACATCAGCTGCTAAAACATTTCAATTGTATGGCTTCAATTCCTGGAGACGTGTTTTTTCCTAATGCCTTTGGTGCAATGTGAACATCTTCCTTCAACAATATAGTCTCTTAATATATGTCATCCTAAGAAATGGTTGAATGGTGATCACTTCTTTTAGGCACACTCTGTGAAATCTTTTCATCTTCTTTTAATGCTTCCTGCATCCTTCAATATTTTAATAAGGGCTGTTGAGTAGGTTCTGGCTCATAATGATCCTATATAAGGTTTCCAAAGAGCAGCTGGTAGGTTTGAACCACCAACCTTGCAGTTTGCACTCCAGTAATTATCCAATAGTGCTACATATAGAATCCATCAATATTTCAAATCAAGGTTTGAATATTTTCTTCACTTCTTTAGGCTTGAGAAAAGCTGAGTGTGCTCTGCCCTTTTGGTTTCCTAATAGCAGATCTTTTTAAGTTTCACTATAATATTTGATTTTTTCTTCTTTAGCTGCCCTGTGAAATTTTCTCTTGAGCTGTTTTAGTTCCTCATATCTTCCAGTTACTTGAGCTTCTCTATGCTCAGGAGTAAGTTCCAGAGTCTTTTCAAACATCCACTTTGATCTTTTTTTCCCCCTGTCTTTTTGTTTCCTTTATGGTTGATGTTCTTAGTGTCATCCCATAACTTCCCTGGTTATTAACGTTCAATGTAATAAAAATATTTTTTAAGATAGTCTATAAATTCAGGTGGGATATACTCAAGATGGTGTTTTGGAACTTAGGGACTTTTAAATCTTTCATGAGCTTCAACCTGAACTTGCATATAAGCAATTGGTGGTCTACTCGGCAGGTGGCCCCTTGCCTTGTTTGGACAGATGATATTACGCCTTTTCACAATCTCTTCTCGAAAATGTAGTCAATTTTATTCCTGTGTATTCCACCTAGTGAGATGCACAAGTGTAGCTCATTTTATTGAAAAAATGTATTTACAGTGAAGAAGTTGCTGGCCTTGCAAAATTCTTTCATGTGCTATCCCGCATCATTTTTTATCATAAATACAATATTTTCCAATGAGCAGACCTTCTTCTTTGTTTCTAGCTTTAGTACTGCAATCACCAATAATTATCAATATAGCTAGATTTTGATCAATTTCATGCTAAAAAAGTTGTTAGAATTCTTCAATTGTTTTCATCATTAGCTTTACTGATTGGTTCATAACTTTGAATATTAATTGGCCTTCCTTGTAAGTACATAGGCAGCATAGTAATTCAACGTAGATCTGTTTGATGATGGCTATGACACCAGTCACTCCTCAGAAACCCGATATAGGGTTACCGTGGGTTGGAACGGACTCGATGACACTTAACAACAACAACATGACACCATTACTTTTCAATTTGTCATTCCCAGCATTGTTGCTTTTGTTGTTAGGTGCTTCCAACTCATAGCACAACAAAATGAAACATAGCCCAGTCCTAAGCCATCGTCATAAACTGTGGTTACATTTGAGTCCAATGCTGATACCATGGTGTTAATCCATCTCATTTGGGGGTGTTCCTCTTTTTTGTTAATCCTACATTTTAGAAAGCAAAATGTGCCCCTTCAGGTACTCTGATAACCTGTCCAAAGTATGAGAGCTATACTTGCCTTCAAGGAGTATTTTGGCTGTACCTCTTCCAACACTGACCTGTTTGTTTTCTGGAATTGCATGAAAATTTTCACATACTTCTCCAATATCATAACTCACATGAATCAATTTTTCTACAGTCTTCCTTATTCATTGTACAACTTTCATGTGCATGTGTCTATTGAAAATACCATGGCATAGATCAGGAACACCTTAGTCCTCAAACTGATATATTTGCTCTTAAACACTTTAAAGAGGTCTTGTGGATAAGATTTGCACAATTCAGTACATCCTTTGGTTTTTTGACTGCTGCTTCCCTGAGTTGATTGTGAAGCAAAGCAAAATGAAGTCTTTGACAACTTCAATTTTTTCTCCCTTTATATTGATGTTGTTTATTGTTCAATGGTGAAGATTTTTATTTTCTTTACATTGAGATGCAATCCGTACTGAAGACTGTAAGTATCTTTATCAGTAAGTATTTTAATTTCTGTATGCTTTCAGAAGCTCTGGTAGTGTAGTGGTTATGAATCGAGCTGCGAACCACAAGGTCAGCAGTTCGAAACTATCAGCTGCTCCACGGGAGAAGATGAGGCGTTCTGCTCCCGTAAAGATTAACAGCCTTGGAAACCCTGTGAAGGATCGCTATGAGTCAGAACCGACTCCACGGCACATAACAACAACAGCAACATACATACATATGTATATATATATATATCACTATGAGTCGGTACCAATTTGATGACACCTAAAACAACATATATATAAAGTGTCATAGAATTGGTATGGACTCGTAGTGACCCTATACACAACAGAATGAAACACTACCCAATCCTGGGCGAACCTCACAATTGTTACCACACTTGAGCCCATTGATGCTGCCAGTTTGCCAATCCATCTAATTGCAGGTCTTCCTCTTTTTCTCTGACCCACCTTACCAAACATAATATTCTTCTCCAGCCACTGATCCCTAATGACAATAAGTCCGAAGTATGAGAGACAAAGTTTGGCCACCCTGGCCTCCAAGGAGCACTCTGGCTTCACTTCTTCCAACATAGATCTGTTGGTTCTTCTTCCAACATAGATCTGTTGGTTCTTCTGTCAGCCCATGGCATTTTCAATATTCAACTCCAACACCATAACTTAAAAGCATCAATTCTTCTATGGTCTTCTTTATTCACTACCCAGATATCACAGGCATATGAGGTTACTGAAAATACCATGGCTTGGGTCAGTCACACCTTAGTCTTCAAGCTGACATCTTTTCTCTTCAACACTCTAAAAAGGTCTTGTGCAACAGATTTGCCTAATGCAATACGTCCTCTGATATCTTGACTGCTGCTTCCATGAGTATTGATAGTTGATCCAAGAAGAATGAAGTCCTTGACCACTTCAATCTTTTCTCCTTTGATAAGAATGTTGTTTATTGGTCCAGTTGTGAGGGTTTTTGTTTTCTTTACATTGAGATGCAATCCTTACCGAATGCTGTGGTCTTTGATCTTTACCAGTAAATAGTTTAAGTCCTGTTCACTTTCAGCAAGCAAGATTGTATTATCTGATCGTGGAATAGACCATCAATTGCTCATTTGCAAATTCAAACTGAAGCTGAAGAAAATAAAAACAAGTCCACAAGAGACAAAATATGACCTTGAATATATCTCACCTGAATTTAGAGATCATCTGAAGAACAGATTTGATACATTAAACACTAAAAATCGAAGACCAGAAGAGATGTGGGATAACATCAAAGAAAGTTTCTTTTATTATGGAAACCTTTTCTTGAGTTTTTACAATAGAGATATCATACATTATTTGTCCTTTTGTGATTGATTAAGTTCACTCAGCATAATGTCGTCCAGGTTCATCCATGTTATGAGGTGTTGTGTAGATTCATTATCATTTTTCAATGTTGCATAGTATTCTATTGTTTGTATGCACCAAAGTCTGTTTATCTCCTCTTCCACTGATGGGTACTTAGGCTGTCTCCATCTTTTTGCTATTGCGAATATTGCTGCGAATAACAT
>NW_006408666.1:6039987-6043802 GCF_000296735.1 Chrysochloris asiatica | reverse complement strand
AAAACCTTAAATTAAAAAAAAAAAAAGAAGATTATACAAACTATATAACTTTTGATCACATTCTTGAAATAACAAAACTATAGAGATGATAAACAGATGAATGGTTGCCAGGGTTTACCAAAGTATAAGATAAGAGTTTCTGATACTGATGGCACTGTCCTTATCTTGATGGTGATGGCAATACATGACAATAGTCATGTAATAAAATAGTATACTGTTCAATATAGAGTCACAAATGTGTACATTTAAAACTGAAAATCTGAAGAAAATTGGTGGTGTACAGCAATGCCAGTGTCAAGGCTATCGTATTTTGTTTACTATAGTTATGTAATATGTCCATCTAAGAAAACTGGGTAAAAGATACATGGGATCTCTTTGAATTTGTTCTTATAATTGAACACCAATCTACAACCCTCTTAAAATATAGTGCTTATTTAAAACAAAAAGAGGAGAAAGTGTAACTCTTTGAAGTGTAAAAATAACCCTGAATCTCAAACAACTTGAGCAAGAATTCAGCTGAGAATAGGCAGTTTCCAAGGATACCCCATCATCCACTTCATATTAATCAAAGAGAATAAACAAAAAGCCAAAAACCCCAGTGGGTTGAGACAAGATCCTTAGCCATGGAAAAGGTAGAATGTCTCAAAGATTAACATCAGACTATAATCATAAAGCTAAAAGATGTCTTTCCATGATGGTCAATTGGCATAGCATAGTCCACGAAGACAACACTTTACACCCTACTTTGGTGGATAGGAGAACTGGATACTGCCAGAAGAACCAACAAATGTGTCTTGGGAGAAGTGCAGTCAGAACACAGGGAGAAATGCAAACTTTAAAGGAAATAGAGATAAGTAGTGTTATATACACATTCCTGCAACAACCGTGTTCTTTGGGTAGATACATGGGCAGATACACATTCTGAACAAGTGTGAATGGGATAATAGTAGCATGCCCACCATATATAAGGGTTTCACAGAGGATATGGATATTTATCTCTGCTGCAAACACGCCTGTGGATATGGTGGCACATACAGGCAACAAAATGATGAAAACTTAGACACTGTTAAACACCTTGAGGTAATGGGTTGCTGGACTTGAAGACTAAGTACCATAGTCTAAGGGAACACCAGGATCAATTGGCATAACATAGTTCATAAAGAGAATGTTCTACTTCATAGTTAGGTGAGTAGCAACTGGGATATTGAAAGTTCATAAGCGATCATCTAAGAGACTATTGGTGATGAAAACGGAAGATGATTGAAATTAGTCAAATGGATTAATGGTACATGTAAATATCAATCTCCATGACTCTGAGACCAGAAGAACTAGATGGTGCTTGGCTACTATTACCAATTACTTGGAAAATAGTCACATTAGAAGGTCCTGGATAGAGTGGGAGAAAAACTCAAAATTGAAAAATAAACCAAGCTTATTAGTCTGACGGATACTGGAGGAACTGCAGGCTATGATCCATGGCCACCCTTCAGGTCTGGAACCGAACTTATACTTGTAACTCCATTTCCAGCCAATAAGTAGTAAATTTACTTTAAAATAGCCAAAATCACCAGAGAAAGCACTGGATACTCTCAAGGAACCCAATCGTCACTTAAGTTGCTAAGCCACTCTCTTCTGCTCTCTCTTATACTTACAGCTTGTAATAAGAACACTGGAGTACTCATAGAAAACACAAAAGCAAAAAAGAAGGAAAAGGACCTTATTTTTTTTTTCTGAGTCATATATGTATGTGAAGAAAACATTTGTAATTCATAATCGCGTTTCTCCTTTATCTTGTACCTCAAAAGAAAATAGAATAAAGGTAGCATGAGGAAGATAATTAAATTAATTATAGCACTGTTCTTTTGAGACTTTAAAACTCTTCTTAAAGGGGAATTCTTGCAGGAAGAGAGTTATCTACTAAGTAAGTTTAACAGGTCAATCCACAAAATCATTCACTACTAGAAAGGCAAAGGTGAGACACAGAAAAAATTGGAATGATATTACAAAACTATGAAAAATAACAATATTGGATTGAATCATCTTCCTTTACCATGATGCCATCTATTCATTCATTCAACATTTAGTATTAAGGCACTTCATACAGTATAATTTCTGTTCTACTGATGGAAGACCTTAGTTATCAAAAAAATTAGTAGCTTGCACTACTTTATACAAAATTTACAGTAAAATTAGTTATTGACCTACATCTTTTGTCTTGTAGTTTGGTATTCCTTTAGCCACAATGTGTTGCTTTTACTTTAAAAAACTTTCTTAAAATCAATAGTTCCAAACACACTTTATCCATTGAGAAAAGCATGTGTGTATTCATCATTAAACCTTGGAAGCAAAAACTATATGATTTAACCAATGAGTTGCCTTTTCATATAACACCAACCTAAGGATGAAGGCTCCCATCTACCGAGGGAACAGTAAGTCAATGTTGAGGTCATACTGGTTGATTTGGACACAGAATGGAGGTCACCTATGAGCAGTAGAAGGTCAAATTCGCCAGGATGCAAGGAAGAGTGGGCCAGTGGGTTGATATTAGGGCCTCATTGGGTTTGTTTTTGTTAAGTGTCTTCAAGTTGGTTACAACTCAAATCAACCCGGTATAGGGTTTCTAAGCAGTGGCTGGTGAGTTTGAATCACAACCTTGTGGTTAGCAGTTCAGTGCTTATCATAGTGCCACAGCAGAACTCACTATTGGGTTTATAGTTGTTGTTGTTAACTGCCATGGAGTCAGTTCTGACTTGTAGTGACCCTGTCTGTATAGGGTTTCCAAGGAATGCTGACCTTGCAGTTCAAATCAACTTTTCAGTCTAGTGCATTAACCCACAGCACTACACCAGGACTGTCTCCGTTAGGCTTGTTGTTGTTGTTGTTGTTGTAAAGTGCCATCAAGTTGATTCCGACCCATAGCGACCCTGTATGGGGTTTCCAAGGAGAAGCTGGCTAGCTTGAACCACCAACCTTGTAGTTCAAACGACTTTGCAGTCTGACACATCAGCCCACAGCGCCACACCAGGACTCCAGTCCTGAAAATCTGAGGCTTCACTCCAGGAATTTTTCAAGATGAGAGGGCAGATACCCTGGGGAGTCATGACAGGGAGACAGAACTCAAGTTGAAGAATTTGAGGCTAAGAAATGAGCAGAGATTTTCCATGTGCCTATTTCCAGCATTTACTCTTGGGCTTCATATACAGTTCATTAAGAAGAACCTAGATTATCAAAAAACCAGATTGGCTTTATTGGCATTAGTGAAGGTACCAGAGATACACAGATACCCAAAGTTATACTTAAATTTGAGGCCAGAATCTACTTAATATATTTTAAATAATTACAGAAAACAAAGAAACACTAGTTTAATCAAGCACTTTCAATAAGGTTTTAAAAAGCAATTTCTTGCTTAGTTTTAACTGCAACTCTATGAAGTAGGCATTATTATCCCTATTTTAAAAAGGACAAATCAAAGTTTGGAAGCTGTCAAATGGCCTCACAAAGGTTACAAAATTAGTCCCCAGTATACACCAAAATTTGAACCAATCATGTCAAATCCCAAACTCCTTGTTCTTAACCAGATGTCCAGTGATATTATTACAGAGGAGTCAGCCCTAATCCATGGCCATGCCTACACAGCAGGATCAGATTGTTAGGGGAGACAGAGTTTTCTTTGTAGCAGATTTACCCAAAGCAATATGTCATTGCTGGTTTTCTTTTTTTTACACTCTTCATGGATGATGTTCTCAATGTCATCACACAACTCTTCTGGTCTTCGGGATTTAGTGTTTAATTTATCAAATCTGTTCTTCAGATGA
>NW_006408666.1:6030181-6031384 GCF_000296735.1 Chrysochloris asiatica | reverse complement strand
AATTCCGTCAATGCACCTTGGACTTCTTCCCTGAGTATCATTGGCTCTTGATCATATGCTACCTCTTGAAACAGTTAAACATTAACCATTTCCTTTTGGTACAGTGACTCTGTGTATCCCTTCCATCTTCCCTTGATGCTTTGTGCATCATTCAATAATTTGCCCAGAGAATCTTTAAATAATGAAAGTTGAGGCTTGAATTTTTTCTTCAGTTAACCCAGCTTGAGTAATGCTGAGCATGTTCTTCTTTTTTGGTTTTCTGCTTCCAAATCTTTGCACATTTTATTATAGTATTTGCCTTTATCTTCTCGAGCTGATCTTTGAAATTTTCTGTTCATCTCTTGGACCTCCTCTTTTCTTCTATTGGCTTTAGCATCTCTAAACTGGAGAGCAAGTTTCAGTATCTCTTCTGACATCCATTTTGGCTTTTTCCTTCTTTCTTGTCTTCTTAATGACTTTTTGCTTTCTTCATGTATGATGTTCTTGATGTCATCCCACAACTTTTCTGGTCTTCGGTCTTTAGTGTTTAATGTATCAAATCTGATCTCCAGATGATCTCTAAATTCAGGTGAGATATATCCAAGGCCATATTTTGGCTCGCATGGACTTGTTTTCATTTTCTTCAGCTTCAGTTTGAATTTGCATAGGAGTAATGGATGGTCTTTTCCACAGTCTGCCCCTGGCCTTGTTTTCACTGATGATATGGAGCTTTTCCATCTTCTCTTTCCGCAGATGTATTCAATTTGATTTCTATATGTCCCATCTGGCGAGGTCCATGTGTATAGTTGTCTGTTATGCTGTCTAAAGAGGTATTTGAAATGAACAAATCATTGGTTTTGCAGAATTCTATCATGCATTCTCCAGAATCATTTTTATCACCAAGGCCATATTTTCCAACTACTGATCCTTCCTCTTTGCTTCCAATGTTTGCATTTCAATTACCAGTAACAGTCAAACATCTTGATTTCATGTTTGATCTATTTCAGATTGGATAAGTTGGTAGAATTCTTCTCTTTCATCCTCACTGGCTTTAGTGGTTGTTGCATACATTTGAATAATAGTGGTATTAACTGGGCTTCCCTGTAGGTGCATGGATATTATCTTATCACATATAGCATTGTGTCTCATGACTGATTTGTATATGTTCTATTTGATGAATGCAACACCATTCCTTTTCAATTTGTCATTCCCTGCATAGTAAAC
>NW_006408666.1:6028091-6029086 GCF_000296735.1 Chrysochloris asiatica | reverse complement strand
ATATAACCCAGCTTCTCAGATTATTTTTCTCAGCATAGGGGTTGAATAAGTATGGTGAACTATTCCAGAATATAGAAAAGGATAGGATACTATCAAATATATTTTATGAAATAGGTATAACTTGGATAATATTACCTGGAAAAGACATCATTAAAGAAGGAAATTACAGATCAATATAGACTGTCATGAACATAGATTCAAAAATTCTCAAGAAAAGCCAAGCCAGTGGAATCCAACAGCACATCAAAAAATAATAATACAATATGACCAATTAAGATGCATACTAGCTACAAATGCTTGTTCCCACTTACAAAAGCTATTAACATAAGGCACCACATAAAATAAAAAGGAGAAAAGAATGACATAATGATATTAATTAATGCATAATAGTCATTCTACAGAATCCAACACCCATTCTTAATAAAAACACACAACAAAATAGGAACAGGAGTGAAACTTCTCTGAATAATTAAGGGCCTATATACCAAACCAAGAGCCATCAGAGAGAAACTGACAGCCTTACCCTTGAAAAATAGTACCAGAAAGGGATGTCCATTATTACCAGTCTTATTCAATACAGTATTAGAAATCCTTACTAAATCACTGAGGTATGAAAGTGAAACAAAAGGCACTGAAATTGGACTTCTGATGTGAAAATGTAGGATCAGTACTGGACTTCTAACCAAAAGGTACTCAGTTCAAACCCACCAAATGCTCTTCGGAAACCCTATATGGGATCTCTGTGAATTGGAACCAACTTGATGGCACATAGAACAACAACAAAAATTGGCAATAAATAAGTAAAACTATCACTATTTTCAGATAATATGGTCCTAAACATTAAAATTGTGCTCATGAGAAATCTATACATGGACCAAGAGGTAGTTGTTTGAACAGAATATGGGAACACTGAATGGTTTTAAATTAAGAAAGGTGTGTGACAGGGTTGTATTCTTTCACCAGATTTATTCAACCTGTATGTTGAGAAAATAATC
>NW_006408666.1:6025800-6027991 GCF_000296735.1 Chrysochloris asiatica | reverse complement strand
CTTGAGCCCATTGATGCTGCCAGTTTGCCAATCCATCTAATTGCAGGTCTTCCTCTTTTTCTCTGACCCACCTTACCAAACATAATATTCTTCTCCAGCCACTGATCCCTAATGACAATAAGTCCGAAGTATGAGAGACAAAGTTTGGCCACCCTGGCCTCCAAGGAGCACTCTGGCTTCACTTCTTCCAACATAGATCTGTTGGTTCTTCTTCCAACATAGATCTGTTGGTTCTTCTGTCAGCCCATGGCATTTTCAATATTCAACTCCAACACCATAACTTAAAAGCATCAATTCTTCTATGGTCTTCTTTATTCACTACCCAGATATCACAGGCATATGAGGTTACTGAAAATACCATGGCTTGGGTCAGTCACACCTTAGTCTTCAAGCTGACATCTTTTCTCTTCAACACTCTAAAAAGGTCTTGTGCAACAGATTTGCCTAATGCAATACGTCCTCTGATATCTTGACTGCTGCTTCCATGAGTATTGATAGTTGATCCAAGAAGAATGAAGTCCTTGACCACTTCAATCTTTTCTCCTTTGATAAGAATGTTGTTTATTGGTCCAGTTGTGAGGGTTTTTGTTTTCTTTACATTGAGATGCAATCCTTACCGAATGCTGTGGTCTTTGATCTTTACCAGTAAATAGTTTAAGTCCTGTTCACTTTCAGCAAGCAAGATTGTATTATCTGATCGTGGAATAGACCATCAATTGCTCATTTGCAAATTCAAACTGAAGCTGAAGAAAATAAAAACAAGTCCACAAGAGACAAAATATGACCTTGAATATATCTCACCTGAATTTAGAGATCATCTGAAGAACAGATTTGATACATTAAACACTAAAAATCGAAGACCAGAAGAGATGTGGGATAACATCAAAGAAAGTTTCTTTTATTATGGAAACCTTTTCTTGAGTTTTTACAATAGAGATATCATACATTATTTGTCCTTTTGTGATTGATTAAGTTCACTCAGCATAATGTCGTCCAGGTTCATCCATGTTATGAGGTGTTGTGTAGATTCATTATCATTTTTCAATGTTGCATAGTATTCTATTGTTTGTATGCACCAAAGTCTGTTTATCTCCTCTTCCACTGATGGGTACTTAGGCTGTCTCCATCTTTTTGCTATTGCGAATATTGCTGCGAATAACATTGTTGTGCATATGTCTATTCATGTCCTGGCTCTTATTTCTTGTGGATATATATCAAGTAGAGGGATTGCTGCATCATACAGTATTTCTATTTCCAGATTCCTCAGGAGGTACATACCATTTTACACAAGGGTTTATCCATTTCATACTCCTACCATGCGGTGAAGGGTCACAGCCTCTCCAAACCTTCGTCAATATTTGTTGTTTTCTGTTTCTTTGAACATTGCTTTTGCTGTGTCCCAAAGGTTTTGGTATGTTATATTTTGATTCTCATTTGAGTCAAGACATTTTTTTTTTAATTTCTTTTTAAACTTCTTTTATTATCCAGTAGCTTTTTAGCAGGGTTGTATTCAGTTTCCGTGTATTTTATTTTGTTTTCTTGATCCTCCTGTTGTTGATTTCTAATTGTATAGCATTGTGATATGAAAATATTTATTGTAGTATTTCGAAGTTTTGAATTTATTGATGCTTGTTTGTGGCCTAGCATAAGATATATGTTGTAGAATGTTCCATGGGTACTGGAAAATAATGTGTATTGGGCAGTTTTTAGGATGAGTGCTGTGTATAAATCTATGAGAACCTGTTTTGTTGTTTAGTTCTTCTGTGTCTTTGCTGAGTTTCTTCTAATTGTTCTGTCCTTTATAAAAAATGCTATACTGAAATCTCCTATTATTGTAGCGTGATCTGTTTCTTTATTTAATGCTATTAGAATTTATTTATATACTTTGCGACTTTTTAATCAGAAACATAGATATTTATCTTTGATATCCCATGTGAGTAAAGTTTTACTAAAGGTAATACAAATGCGACTGCAAGCATACATTGACAGAGAACTTTCAGAAGTTCAAGCTGGATTCAGAAGAAGATGTGGAAAGAGGCATATCATTGCTGATGTCTGATGAATCTTGGCTGAAAGTAGAGAATACCAGAAAAGTGTTTACCTGTGCTTTATTGACCACATAAAGGCTTTTGATTGTGTGGATCATGACAAGCTATGGACAACATTGTGAAGTATGAGTATTCCAGAACAC
>NW_006408666.1:6022976-6024560 GCF_000296735.1 Chrysochloris asiatica | reverse complement strand
GACTTCATCACCATTTGGAAGTTCTATAGCTATACTTTTCCCTCTTTTGGATTTATTGTCATCTTATAAAATGATACCTATGATTTCCTATCCTCAGTCTTATGTTGTTGTTGTTGTTGTTGTTGTTAGGTACCACCAAGTTGGTACCGACTCATAGCGACCTTATGCATAGCAGAACGAAACACTGCCCGATCCTGGGTCAACATCATTATTGTTGCCACGCTTGAATCCATTGATGCTGCTACTAGGTCACTCCATCTCATTGGGGGTCTTCCTCTTTTTATCTGACCCTCCACCTTACCAAACATGATCTCCTTCTCTAGCCACTCATCTGTCCTGACAATATGTCTGAAGTATGAGAGACGAAGTTTGGCCATCCTGACCTCAAAGGAGCACTCTGGCTGCACTTCAGTCTTACAGCTTTGCTTTGTTTTTGGTCCTTCCATATCTGGATTGAACTCTGGGTGGTACTTCCATGTTTGTCAATCTCCAGTTATTGTCAATTGTTGTTAGTTCTCAGTACAAGGACTACCTTTTCTATTATTTGTAAAGTTGGTCTGGTTTTTACACATTTTTTAAATTTCTGACTATCTAGAATTGTCCTAATTTTCCCATCACTTTGACAGTTTTTTCTGGATATATGATTCTTAGTTGACAATTTTTTCTTCTTTTAGTGTTTTGTACATATCTCCCCATTGCCTTCTTGCTTGCTTGCATGTTTTTGCTGAGAAATCAGACTTTAATATTAATGGTTTTCATTTGCAAGTAACTTTTATTTTTTCCAATCTGTTTTCATACCTTATCACAGCCCTGTATGGAGTCCCTAAAGGTTTATGTGTCTGTTCTGGTCACTCAATACAAAAGTAGTTCCTATAGACCTCAATGCAGCTGGGGTATCATGGGATTTCCATCCTAAAGGGGATCCAAGGGTCAGGGGTCCTTCTAGTCTAAGACTGACCAGAACTGGCTCTACAGTTCTGTTATATGCCACATCTGATTCCAAGTGTTGGAGTACGTACTGCTAGCTCTCCACACACTTTGTTGTGACTTCAACAGTCAAGAGAACAAGAGCTTCTCTGGAAGTGTATGCAGAGGGGGCCCGCTACACCGCCAGTCACCAGGGTAATGTGGAGTACAGTAAGAAAAGAAAAGAAAGAAAATGCCTTTTACTGTCTTCTTGGAGTCCTGGTGTGGTGTTGTAGGTTAATGTGCTGGGCTGCAAAGTCAGTTTGAACCACAGGTCAGTGGCTGAAGCTCACCAGCTGTTCCTGGGAAACCCTATACAGGATCCTTATGAGCTTGAAGTGACTCCAGGGCACTTAACAATTGTATCCTGTCTTCAAAGATGCCTGTGAAATTTCAAGACCACATTGCTGCTGGCTTGGCTACTGGCACAACTCAGCAGTTTCTTTTCTGTATTTCCTTCTTTCTTTCTCATGCATTTGTTCAGCTGCTTCTCCTAGGGAGGACTAGTCCATGGCTGACCATGAAGTAGGGCCTGCCCGAACAAGGTCAATGCAGACTCTTGTCGTTGCTGTTATTAAGTGCCATTGACTCAGTTCTGACCCATAGTGACCCTGTACA
>NW_006408666.1:6007871-6015351 GCF_000296735.1 Chrysochloris asiatica | reverse complement strand
TCACCACTGGACCAGTAAACAACATTCTTATCAATGGAGAAAAGATTGAAGTTGTCAAGGACTTCATTCTTCTTGGATCAACTATCAACACTCACGGAAGTAGCAGTCAAGAGATCAGATGACTTATTGCATTAGGTAAATCTGCTGCACAGGAACTTTTTAAAGTGTTGAAGAGTATGCCTGACCCAAGCCATGGTATTTTCAACAACCTCGCATGCATGTGAAAGCTGGACAGTGAATAAGGAAGACCGTAGAAGAATTGATGATTTTGAGTTATGGTGTTGGAGGAGAATATTGAAAGTGTCATGGCCTGCCAAAAGAACTAACAGATCTGTGTTGGAAGAAGTGCAGCCAGAGTGCTCCTTGGAGGATAGGATGGCCAAACTTTGTCTCTCATACTTCAGACATATTGTTAGGATGGAACAGTTGCTGGAACAGGCTATCATGTTTGGTAAGGTGGAGGGTCAGAGAAAAAGAGGAAGACCCTCAGCAAGATGGATTGCCAAAGTGGCAGCATCAATGGGCTCAAGTGTGACAATTGTGAAATTGGCCCAGGACAGGGAAGTTTTTCATTCTGTTGTTTATAGGGTTGCTATGAATCGGTAGGGACTGACTCAATGGCACCTAACAACAGTATATCATTTTATTTCTTGATGGCTGCTTCCTTGATTATTTCCGGTGGATCCAAACAAAATGAAGTCTTTGATAACTTCAATGGATGTTCTTTGTTGGTCCAGTGGTGATGATATTTGCTTACTTTACATTGAGTTGCAACTAACACTGAGAGATGTGGTTTTTAATCTTTAGTAAATATTTTAATTCATTTTTGCTTTCAGCAAGCAAAGTTGTTTCATCTGTATGTCACATGTTGTCAGTGAGTATGACCCCAATCCAGGTGCCACGTATTTCTTCATATAATACAGTTTATTGGATGATTTGTTCAGATACAGTTTGAGTAATGAGTATAGTGAAAGGATCCAACCCTGGCACAAACCTTTCTTAATTTTAAATAATTTGATGTTCCCTTGTCCTGTTCAAACAACTCCCTCTTTCTTCATGAGCACAATTCAGTGTTCTGGAATACTCATACTCTGAAATGTTGTCCATAGCTTGTCATGATCCATATAACTGAAAGCATCTGCATAGTCAATGAAGCATCTCTTTCTGTTAGTCTCTGCTCACAGCCAAGATCCATCTGACATCAGCAGTGGTATTCTTTGTTCCATGTCCTCTTCTGATTCTGCCTTGAACTTCTGAAGTTCTCTGTCAATGTATGGTTATTGCTGTTTATGTATTTTTAGAAAAAATTACTTGCATGCAATATTATTGATATTGTCCAATAAGATCCGCATTCAGTTGAGTCACCTCTTTTTGGAATGGGCACAAATATGGATCTCTTCCAGTCACTTGGCTGGGTAGCTGTTTTCCAAGTTTCTTGGCAAAAAGGAGTAAGGCACTTCCAGTGCCACATCAGTTGTTGAAAGGTTTCAACCTGTATTTCATCAATCCCTGGTGCCTTGTTCTTTGCCGATGCCTTCAATGTGCCTTGGATTTCTTGATTCAGTATCACTGGCTATTAAGTGAATGCTACCTCTTTATATGGTTCAACATTGACTACTTTTATACCGTTTTTGATACTGTGACTCTGTGTCTTATTTCCATCTTCCTTTGATGATTTCTGCATCTGTTAATATTTTCCCTACTGAGTTCATCAATATTGCAAGTCAAAGCTTGATTTTTTTTCTTCAGTTCCCTCAGCTTAACAAATGCTGAGTATGTTCTTCCCTTTTGGTTTTCTAACTACAGGTCTTTGCACATTTCATTGTATTGTTTGACTTTGTCTTCTTGCACTTCTTTGTAAAATTTTCTATTCAGCTCTTTTACTTCCTTATTTCTTCAATTTCCTTTAGCATCTCTATGCTTGAGAGCCAGTTTCATTGTCTCTTCTGGCATGCATTTTGGTTTTTTCCTTCTTTTGTGTCTTCTTAATGACCTTTTACTTTCTTCATGTAGGATGTTTTCAACTATATTAGTATTTATTAATTGAAATGTTATTAGTGAACATCAGCATTGTGCTAAAATATGTGAGCAAATGTTAACTATTGAACTATTTCCACTTTTGTATCTAAGTGACATATGTTGTTTTTTTATAGGAACCAACTTAAAAATAAATAAATTAACAATTGATTCAGACACAGCTCTGATGTCTTTGGGAGACTACCCTTTTGAACATTGGGCATTCTTTCTGCTGTAATCAGACTTTGGACATAGGCAGTGTGGGGGAATCTACTAGTGTGTTGTGTGGAAATGTGCTCCCACTTTGCACGGTTCGCTACCTTCAACTCTCTCCACCAGTTGAGCTGGGCTGCTTTACAAGGTATGATGGTTCATGACAAGTCCAACTAGAGGAAATTAATATGTTCTTGGAGGCAGTCATGTGATTTTTAAGGGCTGAGATTCTCTCCTTTGCTGTTCTTAATCAGTTAGATGGGGAGCACAAAACTTTGTTTCACTTTTCTTAGAAGGAGCAGCCAGAAAAATAGTATAATAATATAACAAAGAAGAAGATGTGGTAACTTTCATTTACTCTCTACAACTTGATAAACCTAACCTAAGGAACTCAGAGGAGTGTTGTGAGAACTGAAGCTTCAGTTTGGGTTTGAAGGTGAGACTTACTGCTTTTATTTCTTTACCTGAACCATTGACTGTTCAGTTGTCCTTCTCTACAACTTTTGAAAGCAGTTATGGAATTATTTTTGCTGTCCTTTTTACTGGATGTTAAGAACTCTTATTACACTTTAAACAAGATGATACTATACTTATCCTTATTTGAGCTGAATATGGATGCATATGAACCAAACCTTTTAAAAAGCAACCAAATTTAAAGGCAAAATAAATCTGGGAAATAAACATTTGGCTGCACTGTGGTATTATCTTTAATATATAATTCATCATTAGAAATAGACATTAAGATTAAAGCCTAAGAGGTGAATAAATTGGATTTATTCACCTTCTTTCTGCTCTCATAAAGTTTTACAGTCTTAGAAACCCTATACTGGGTCACTGTTAGTTGGATTCAGCTTGACCACACGTGACTGCACCATCAGTTATTCAAAAGTATTAAATAAAAATTATGTATATATATATATATAAGCTCTGGTAGTGTAGTGGTTACGAATCAGGCTGTGAACCTTAAGGTCAGCGGTTAGAAACTACCAGCTGCTCTGTGGGAGAAAGATCAGGCTTTCTACTCTGGTAAAGATTTACACCCTCGGAAACCCTATACAGGGTTGCTATGGGTCAAAACCGACTCGACGGCACTTAACAACAACAATATATATATATATAATTAAACCACAAGTCAGTCAAATGTTTTTTAAATCTCTAAATATCCATTGTTTGTTAGGACATGACAAAATAAGCAGTTGGAATGCATACAAATTTATAAAATCTTTTTGAAAAATTACTTTTCGATAAGGTCCAAATATCTTTCAAATGCTCAGACCCACTTCAAGCAATTGTGGAAAACTTGACTAATAGAATAATACTAAATGCAGAAAAACTGCTATGTATATAATGTTAACATCTGTGTTATACAAAATTGTGAAAAATTAAAAACATGAGCTGTCTGAGATTGAAATAGTAATTATGATAGTCATTTAATGATGATACAAAATAACATGATAAAATTCTTGATGTGTTTTGAATTAAATAAATTATAAATGACTGTACATACCATATATGAAATAAAGAGAGAGGAGATGAAAAACAGGTGAGGGATAAGATGAGGACACACACACACACAGAAGAGAATTCAGTGATATGTCTACATCCGTAGTTGTTAGTTTGTGTCCTAGGAATATAGATAATGCCAATTCTTTACCTTCAAATTTTTTTGCTTTTATCAAGAGAAGTTAATATATACATACACACTCATATACAGACACACAAGTAGAGTTTTGTTAGAGCAATCAGAATAAAAGGAGAAGAATACTGGTATTTAGAATAAGAAATCACCACGATGATTGCATTTCTGTACAATATGGAACACAAAATCAGCCTGAGAACCACAGTTCTCTCTGAGAATACAGGCTTTTTTGGTCAAGTGTAGTTGTATCAGTTCCGACTCATAGTGACCCCGCATAGTGTTTCTGAGGAGTGACTGGTGGGTTTGAACCACTGACCAAAGGGTTAGCATTCCAGTGTTTATCCTACAGTGCCACACCTGGACTCCAAAATGTTTCATTTGTATGCCTGAGAGTGTGTTGTTGTTTGAGAATACATAAATTGACATTAAATAAATAAACAAACAAAACCCGCATCCAAGCCCTCTATTGCCTTAGATTTGAATCTCATCAGAAGTACCATTCCTTTGTCAAGGAGACCTCTCTAATCAGGGAAAAGGGGTGGGGTGTGAGAAATTGTTATTTACCAGAAGTGAACACTGAAAACACATCTGTGCCTGGAGGCATCATAGGGTCTTTGAAACTGAAGCAACTGTCTATAAACCTCTGCTTCTTTCATGTTTAACTAAAACCCAATACCCACTCAATAAGAATCCATCAATGCTATCAGGAAACCAATGACAAAGCACTCTCCTTGTGTCAGGAAAAACCAACAATTCCACACACACACACACACACAGAGAGAAAGAAAAAGAATCATTCTCTAATTCCTCCTACTTCTTTTTTCCTTCTCTTGCTCCCCGTTGCTCTTCTTACATATTGCTCTTCCTGTTGTCCTCTCTGGCAGGCTTCCAGTAGAGCTAAATGAAACAGCTTTCATTGAGAGTAAATATTCAAGATTATAGAAAGATGAGAGAAAATTATCTCTGGAAACTTACGACTGGATGCCACAATAATATTTGAGGTACCTAGGCACTGATGCACTCTGAAATGTTGTACTCTCTGTTACGTGGAGATGGGAGTCACATAGCGCAAGCTCTTTTCATTCTAGCTGCACTTAACTCTTAGAGTCATAATCATTCATACCCTATGACCCTGAGCAGTCTACCATTTCATTCTCTTGCTCACATCTTTTTTATTTGAAGTCTGCTGTTCTTTTCTTTTTAAGTTTCTATTGTGAATTATTTGATAGATTACAAGGGAGAACATCTGCTTTACATTCATCCTACATGCTCCCAGGGCCCTCTGTTTCTGGACTGCAAAATAAACCACTCCCTTCCTTTTGTTACAAAATGTCTGTCTTTAAATTTGCAAGTCCCACAGTCGATCCTGATAGCAGTTATTCACTATTGAACCGCAAGAGTCTTAGCCCCATCTCCTTTCACCAGCCCCATCCAGACAGATCTCAGTGGAGATTCTACATTCCCCCGCACCCTCTGGAACTAGGGTACCTCTTGAAAGCTTGTAAGCCACTCACTCCGTGCCTTTGTAGCACCCCTATTTTGTGTAGTCAATGTCTAAGTTGCCCATCCCCCTGTGTACAGAGGGGGTGGGAATGATCCTTGCTGTAAAGATTTGTTCCTTCTTTTGAGTTACTACATCCACAGGTATAAGTCAGGTTCATCAAATTGTAGCAGATTACTCTTTTGTTCCACATCTTTCTTCTTCTAGTCTAGTTCTGATCATCCAGCCATTGAAGCCAAGTCAAGTGGGTACTATCTGCAAGTATCGGTGTTCTTGTGCATCTCCCCTCACTTCATATCAGTTGGATGCTTCACTCTCCACTCTAGTCCTCTGTGGCCATGTCCCTGTCTCTGGTACCAGGAATTTCCATGTCTCCCTATACTGCTGCCCAACCAGGTCTCAACCTAAGTTGACAGGAGTCTATTGAATGTGGTTGCACTTAGCTCATAATTTCTTTGCTGTTTTTTCCCCACTTCCCTTTATCAGTAGACCAACGTGGTCACCAGCAAGACTACATGCCTGCTTGTGTATTCCCCTTGAGTCCCAGTCTTGGAAGGGGGTTTGCCCTCAGGGTACCCAACCACCAGCCTTGATGGTCCCCAGGTGAACAACGTGCTTGTTCTTGTAATAGTTAATCAGATGGCCGTTATTGTTTTTTTTTTATTTTTCCTGCTGGTCTTTCAAGTATCTTCTGTTCTTATAGCCACTCCAGGCTGGTCTGCTTGTCTTTTCAAGTGGAAATTTCCCTCCTCAGAAGATTCTGGATGGGGATCAGGATTCCATATATGCTCTTAAGTAATGCAAAGGCTCTGCAGGAAGCATCCTTCACTGGGCAAGTTCTACCTCCATTTTTGGTATTCTAATCAGTTATAGGCTGAAGACAGATTTACAAGCTTTCTATGGTGATGTTTCTGGATATTCCTTTCTCTCCCCCTCAAGTGTCTATTTTACAATAGTAGGCAAGGGAAACCAAGATTTAAAAGACAGCCAATGGATGATCAGAACTGGACTAGAAGAATATAGAAGGGGGTGTGGGGGGGAAACAGTAACCTGCTGCAATTTGATGAACTTTACCTATAATTATGGATGTAGTAGCTCAAAAAAGGGAACAAATCTTTACAGCGAGAATCACTCACACCCCTTCAGTAAACAGGGTTGATAGGGATGGGCAACTTAGACATTGGCTACCAAAAATGGGGGTCATCATCTCTTTCTCGATCTCTGGCATCACTGCTACTCTGGGTAGCGTCCTGCATTCTGCTCTTCTCCCTTGATGGTCCCAGGGACCTCTGCTCCTGGACTGCAAAGTCAACAACTCCACTCTTTTTGCTAAAAAATTTTCACCTTTACATTTCCAACCCCCACAGTCAGTCCTGATAGTAATCATTCACTATTGTACCACATGAGAGCCTTCCCCATCCCCTTCATCAGACACACCCAGACAGATTGGATACTACTCCATGGAGATTCTGCATTCCTCTGCACTCTCTGGATCTAGACTCCCTCTTGAAAGCTTGTAAGTCAGTCACTTCTTACCTTTGTTACCCCCCATATTGGATGGGGCAGCACAGGAGGCACTCACTCATCTATGCCAAGAAATTTGGAAGAAACTATATTGGTGACTGATTGGAAGAGATCCATATTTCTGCCCATTCCAAAGAGAGGTGATCCAACGGAATGCAGAAATCATCGAACAAGCTCTTTGATATCCCATGTGAGTAAAATTTTGCTGAAGATAATAAAGAAATGGCTGCAATCATACATTGACAGATAACTTCGAGAGGTTCAAGCCAGATTCAAAAAAGTTCGAGGAATGAGGAATATCATTGCAGATATCCGATGGATCTTGGCTGAAAGCAGAGAATGTCAGAAAGATGTTTAACTATGCTTTATTGACTACACAAAAGCTTTCAATTGCGTGGATCATGACAAGCTATGGACAACTTTGAGAAGTATGAGTATTCCAGAACACTTAATTGACAATATGTCAAAAGTATGAGAGACGAAGTTGGGCCATCTTGTCCTCTAAGGAGCCCTCTGGCTGCACTTCTTCCAAAAGAGATATATTGGTTCTTTTGTCAGCCCATGGCACTTTTAGTATTCTCCTCCAA
>NW_006408666.1:5996149-6005079 GCF_000296735.1 Chrysochloris asiatica | reverse complement strand
TTCACAGAGGGAAGGCTTTCAGTTTCTCTCTATTGATAGTAATGTAGGCTGTTGGTTTTGTATATATGCTCTTAATTATGTTGTGGAATTTCCCTTCAATTCGTACTTTGTCGAGTGTTTTTATCAGGTATGGATGTTGGATTTTGTCAAATGCCTTTTCTGCATCAATCAATATGATCATGTGGTTCTTTTCTTTTTCCTTACTTATATGGTGTATTACATTGATTGTTTTTCCACTGTTGAATCCCATTTGATCATGATGTAGTATGTTTTTAATGTGTTGCTGGGCTCTGTTGGTTATGATTTTGTTGAGAATTTTTGCATCTATGTTCATGAGAGATACCGATCTATAATTTTCTTTCTTATTGACATCCTTCCCTGGTTTTAGTACGAGGGTTAAGCTTGTTTCATAAAATATATTAGGTTGTTTTCCATCCTCTTCTATATTCTGGAATAATTTGAGTAGAATTGGTGACAGTTCTTCCCTGAATGTTTGGTAGAACTCACCAGTGAAGCCATCTGGGCCTGTAGTTTTCTTGGTTGGGAGTTTTTTGATGACCTGATCAAGTTCCTCTTTTGTTGTGGGTCTGTTCAGGTTTTCTACTTCACTCTGTAAGTTTAGGTAGTTCATGTTTTTCTAAAAATGTATCCATCTCTTCTAAGTTTTCAAATTTTTCAGAGTACAACTATTCATAGTATTCTGTTACTATCCTTTTGATTTCATTTTGTTCCATTGTGACATCGTCCATGTGGTTTCTAATGCAAGCTATTTGTGTCTTCTCCCTCTTTTCTTTTGTTAGGTTTGCCAGTGGTCGGTCAATTTTGTTAATCCTTTCAAAGAACCAGCTTATGTCCTGTTAATTTTTCTGTTGCTTTTCTGTTTTCTATCTCATTTATTTCTGCTCTAATCTTTATTATTTCTTTTCTTTGGGTGGCTGTAGGTAATCTCTGTTGGTCTAATTGCTGTAGATGCTGTGTCAATGTTTTAATTTTGATTGTTTCTTCATTTTGGATGTGTGCGTTTATTGCAATAAATTGTCCTCTCAGCACCACTTCCACAGTGTCCCAGAGATATTGCTATATTGTGTTTTCATTCTCATTTGTTTCTAGGAATTTTGTGAGTTAATGTTTTATTTCTTCTACTACTCAGTCACGTTTAGCAAGGCGCTATTCAGTTTCCATGTATTTGACTTTATTTCCTTGGTCTTCCTATTGTTGATTTCTAACTTGATTGCATTGTGGTCTGAAAAGATGTTTTGTAGTATCTTGATATTTGCAAATTTATGGAGGTTTGTTTTGTGGCCTAAGACATGGTCTATTCTGGAGAATCTTCCATGTGTACTGGAAAAGCATGTGTATTATGTTGTTGTTGGATTGAATGTTTTAAACACATCTTGAGGTCCAGTTGGCTGATTGTGTTGTTTAATTCATCTGTGTCTTTGTCAAGTTTATTTCTAGTTGTTCTATCAATTTTTGAAAACGGTGTATTAAAATCACCCACGATTACTGTAGATTCATCTATTTCTTTCTTCAAATCTATTAGAGTTTACTTTATATATTGTGGAGCTCTTTCATTGGGAACATACAATTTATTAAGGTTATGTCATTTTGTTCAGTTTCCCTTTAATAATGAGATAATGTCCATCTCAATTTATTATGCTGGGTTTTGCCTTAAAGTTTATTTTATTGGATATTAGTATTACTACTTCTGTTAATGTTTGGTTGCAATTAGCTTGGTATAATTTTTTCCATCTATGGATTTTAATCTGTTTTTGTCTCTGTGTGTAAGATGTGTCTCTTGCAGACAGCATATTGAAGGATCTTGTTTTCGTATCCATTCTGCCACCCTCTGTCTCTTAACTAACACATTTAATCCATTTGCATTCAGTGTAATCATCGATAGGTATGGATTAATTGGTGCCATTTTGTTTGTTTTTTTGTGGTGTTTCTGCTTTCTTTGTTCTGTGTGTCTTCCTGTGCTGAGTTCATGGTTTTTGTGTGCTTTTTTGTCAGTTACCTCATGGTTTTATTGTTTCCATGATCTTGGATTTTCATTTTCTTGGTATGTTGTAAAGAATTAATTTTGTTTGAGGTTACCTTATAGTGCATTAACTTTTCTTCCATTTAGTGGAGTGTATTTTATTCTGAAATACAGAAACGGATGCAAGCATACATTGAGAGAGAACTTCCAGAGGTTCAAGCCAGATTCAGAAGAGTCTGTGAAACGAGGGATATCATTGCTGATGTCTGATGGATCTTGGCTGAAATCAGAGAATATCAGAAATATGTTTACCTGTGCTTTATTGAATATGCAAAGGCTTTCAATTGTGTGTAACATGACAAGATATGCACAACATTGCAAAGTATGAGTATTCCAGAACTCTTAATTGTGCTCATGAGGAATCTGTACCTGGAAAGACTATGGGAACACTGAATGGTTAAAAATTAAGAAAGGTATGCAACAAGGTTGTATTCTTTCACCATACATATTCAACCTGTATGCTGAGCAAATATTCTGAGAAGCTGGCTTATATGAAGAGAAATGTGGCATCACATTTCCATCCAGTCAGGATTGGAGGAAGACTCATTAACAACCTGTGATATGCAGATGATACAACCTTGCTTGCTGAAAGTGAAGAGGATTTAAAACATTTACTGATAAAGATCAATGAGCACAGCCTTCAGTATGGATTGCATCTCAATGTAAAGAAAACAAAAATCCTAGCCACTGGACCAATAAACAACATTCTTATCAATGGAGAAAAGATTGAATTTGTCAAGGACTTCATTCTTCTCGGATCAACTATCAACACTCACAGAAGCAGCAGTCAAAAAAATCAAAGGACGTATTGTGTTTGGCAAATCTGCTGCACTTTGTAATAGGGTTCTGTGTCAACGACTTTTGAACTTTTTCTGGAATTCCCCAGGGCCAGTATTAGAAAACTATCAGGAAAAATGTTCAACAATCAACAGAACTCATTGCAGTGATATGCTCATTGAAGAGTTGAAGCCTAAACTTCAGATTAGTTGCAGAGGACTGTTATCCAAGGGTGTTGTGATTTGCATGACAATGCGTGACCACACAGCTCTGTCCACACTATGACACTCTGCAAAAAATGTCCTTTTGAGGTGTTAAAGCATCCTCCCTATTGTCTTGGTCATGCTCCATAAGACATCCCCCTGTTTGTTATCCTCAAAGCAGCCCTGTGAATGCTTGTTGGCAGATGGACAAAGTGTATTGTAAAGCAAGGAGATTATGTTGAAAAAGGATGTCTTTGTATACTCTAACATTTGAATAAAATGAATTCTACTTCCAGAATGTAGATATTTTTTTACTCACCCTCGTACAATATTTTACATTTTGATTTCACATGGCCATTGCTAATATACTCTTTACTCACGTACTGACATGTCTAGCTTCCAAAAATCAGAATGCTATGAGGAAAATTGGTGTTATGCTAAAATGGAAGTTGACCACATCAGATCACAAAATAGAAGATGAGTAATCATTACATCACTGCCAAAGTACATGATTGTTGTTGTTGTTAAGTGCTGTCGAGTCGGTTCCAACCCATAGTGACCCTGAACAGGGTTTCCGAGACTATAAATCTTTACAGGAGCAGAAAGCTTCATCATTCTCCTGCAGAGCAGCTGGTAGTTTCAAACTGCTGACCTTGCGGTTCACAGCCCAATTTGTAACCACTACGCTACCAGAGCTCCTTAAAGTATATGATTACACATAAGAAATTTCACTACAGAATTGCCTCAATACATTATTATGTAACTTCCAAACCACTGAGGATCACGGTCCAGCCAAGTTGACACATAACCTTAACCATTATAGCCAGTATTTCTTTCACCTCATGCTTCAACATTTGTTACTGCCGGATGTATATTCCTAATGCACAGAATTGTTGCAAAGATTTTTTACTAAGGTTGTAAATGTGAAATGTCAGATAATGAGATATTTGCTAAGTAAGGAGTCTATGTAAGATAATATGTAAATGCAATTGCTTTATCTCTATTTGTTTGATATTGTGCAAAACAATTATTGAACTCACATATTATTTCTAAACATAACCATATGTCATCTGTATGTCTTTTATTTCTTCTTCATGCCCTGTTGTTGTTGTTTTCCTTATCAGTGCCTAAAACTTTCAGTAGCATGCTAAACAAAAGTAGTGAGAGCTGACATTCTTTCTTATTTTGATATTAAGAAAAAAACTTTGTCTTTTATCATTAAGTATAATTATATCTATAAATTTTTTTTGAGTGCATTAATAAGTGTTGATTTTGTCAAATGTATTTTCTCTACTGGTTAATAGGATTCTGTCATTCTTTTTCTTTCCATATTAACATTATAGATTAAATCAATTGGCTTATGTCATGTATATCAAATATTACAATAGTTTTACATTACAAGAATAATCTCTATTTAATCTTGCTTTGTAATTCTGCTAATATATTGTTGAATTCTATTTGATACTATTTTGTTAAGAGTTTTTGCATTTCTATTCATGGAGGATATTGGACTACACTTTTCTTTTTCATGTTGGATTTGGTTAGTTTTGTTTTAGGATACTACTCACCACTAATTTCTGGAAGAGATGGTGTAGAATTTGTGTGAATTGTCTTGCTTTTTATTTAATATTTAACAGATTTTTCCAGTAAAGCCATCTGAGACAAAGAAATATTTTGTAGGAATTTTAATGAGTTAAAATTCTTAATAATAGCATAACTATTCAAATTATCTACTCAATATTGAATGAGATATGGTAGTTTATGTTTTTCAAGGAACTGGTTGATGTCATGGTAGTTATCAAATTTATGTGTGTAGAGTTGTTTATAGTATTTCATTAACACCTTTTTGTTGTCTTCAAGGCCTGTAGTAATAGCCTTTCTTTTATTTCTAATTTTGTTAATTTTTGTCTTCATTTTCTCTGTGTCAGTTGTGTTAATGATGTTGTTAACTACCATTTAGTCAATCCTGACTCATAATGACCTTGTATAGAGTTTACAAGGAGCAGCTGGTGGGTTCGAACTATAGGCTGGTGGTTCTAAATATAAGACATGAATTTAGAGCAACATTTAATCTAATTTTCACATTATTAAGTTGACTATTAGATTTTTTTTTTTTTTTTGCGTAATTCTATTGAGTAGCCAGTAATTTCAAAGCAGTATTTGTTTTAGTTTATATGAGAAGCCATATTTTTAAATCCCAACAAACTAGTAATGTCTGTTGAGGGCTGACTTGTGAGGAAGCCTCAGTGGAATCCTGAAAGCATGAAGGAAGGAAAGCAGAAAGTTAGGAAAGCAATTGAAGACAATGAGGGAGCTGCATAAGGAAATGGCACAAAATATTGACTGCTTTCCCTTTAGAAATTTTTTAAAGCATTCTGTGTAAGAATTGACTTGGAATGTTAAGCACAATTTCCCAGCATTTATATATAAATGTGTGTGTGTGTGTGTGTGCATGCTTTAGTTGATTTGAAGTTAATGAAACCAAGAAATACCTGAACTTGTGATAATTTGGAATTGAAACATGCTGTAGTCATTCAGTAAAGACTGTGGCTACCATATAATGCTTCAAATACATATGGTTGCTTATTGTGTGGCAGATTCAACTTCCTACCTAAGAATTTACCAAAGGAGGCTAGTGTAAGCATGTTCCAATAGAGACCAGTGAGAAGACTTGTGAATGTTACAGGAAAAAATGATAGGGACTTGCTATGAGTTGAACTATATCTCACAAAAATATGTGTGATAAATCCTAATCTCGATGCCTGTGGTTATAATCCCATTTAGGAATAGTTTGTCTTTGTTGTGTTAATTAGACAGGATTAGTTACTAGTTTTGGGATGCATCTCTCCTAAAGCACTGTTGGGAGCCTCCTTATTGACTTGTATGTGCTGAAAAATGTCTTCTCAGAGGATTTCATATAAAATTTTTGTCATTGTTAGTTGTCCTGTGTTGTCTCCAACTCATGGCTGCTTCATGCACAACAGAATGAAGTGTTACCTTGGCCTGTGCTAAACTCACAATCCCTGGCATGCTCTAGTAGCTTAGTGGTTACGATTCAGGCTGCTAACCACAAGGTCACCAGTTCAAAACTACCAGCTGTTTTGCAGGAGAAAAATGAGGCTTTCTGCTCCCATAAAGATTTACAGCCTTGTAAACCCATTGCAGGGTCACTACGAGTCGGAACCGACTCCATGGCACATAACCACCACCAGTATAGGATGTGCTTCAATATATATTTAATACATATAAGTCAATATATTTTGAGATATAAAAGAGATTAACCAAGCAAGCAAGAGTAGAAAGAAGAGGTAAAATAGATGCCAAGTCACATGGCAATCTCTAAGGAAACAGAACTGAATAGACAAGAGCCTTTTTCCAGAGACTTCCTCTAGAGCCACAGCTCTGAATTTAGACCTCAAACCTGCTAATCTTGACAAAATAAATTTCTACTCAATAAACCCATCATCCACTTGTGACATTTCTGTTAAAACACTTTTCTCTAACTAAAACATGAATCAACTCACAGTTGGATTGCTTGTCAATAGGTATATCTGTCATTGCTTTTCTTCCAGTTTTCATACTGTGGTGGCTTGAATGTTAGTACGATGCTGGAAGGCATGCCACCATTATTTCAAACATTAGCAGGAAGGTGGCCCATGATGGAGAGAGTTCAATGGCACTTTCAGAAGAAGACATATTAGGAAGAAGGACCTGATGATTTACTTCCCAAAATCAGCTAATGAAGGCTGATGGATCACTAATGAGTGATGCCCAAAATAGTGCTGGAAAATGCCACTGTTAGAATGAGAAAAACACACGATGGTTACAATGATAGACTAGAGCATGCCAGGGATTGTGAGTTTAACACAGGCCCAGGCAACACTTCATTCTGTTGTGCATGAAGCAGCCATGAGTTGGAGACAACACAGGACAACTAACAATGACAAAAATTTTATATGAAATCCTCTGAGAAGACATTTTTCAGCACATACAAGTCAATAAGGAGGCTCCCAACAGTGCTTTAGGATAGATGCATCCCAAAACTAGTAACTAGCCTCATTGAACATAGGACCTTCCATCACACATTTTCCTAAGACTTCCCAGGGAAGATACAAGTCACATGTTGTGTGATATATTCCCGAGGAGAAGATAGAAGATGAGATGATAATTCATCAGCCAAGGATGTTTCCCCTGAGTGGGATCTGGTGGTCAATGCAGTCACTTCTGGCCCTTTATAAATTGAGTGAAACCACTTTCATTTTCCTCTCTTCCAGTGGTGGATACACACTGTAAGGTGAGGGATTAAATTATACCAAAAGTATAATATCAGTGATCAGGTGTACGTAACAGCAGCTTCTGCACAAATCCTTGAACTGGTTTGTCTGCAATTCCTAAACCTATTCCTAGTAAAATTCCACTTATCTTTCAATGGGGAAACTGCTTCATATGAAGAGTGTAACAAAATAATATTTTTAAGCATGCATAGCTTGTTTGATTTTCTTTCTTCTCATTATCCTGAAAGTGGTAAGGTCATATTCCATAGCAAGAGAGAACTGAAATAATACCACATGAACACAAGATTTAACCGACTCAATGTCACTTAGCAACAACACCAACAACATGAAGGAGAGACTCAATACATAAGCTGTTTTACATGAACGTGACTGTCAGGAAAGGCACTAGTGAAATATCAAAGTTCCTTGTTAATTTGTTCACATATTCTTTCCCTGTGGCCACATTTTCTAAACTTTAGTCTCAACAGTGACTCTCAATCTTTGTTTTTGTTTTATTTATCAAAAACCAATACGGAGC
Source organism: Chrysochloris asiatica (assembly GCF_000296735.1). Lineage (NCBI taxonomy): Eukaryota > Metazoa > Chordata > Mammalia > Afrosoricida > Chrysochloridae > Chrysochloris > Chrysochloris asiatica. The sequence goes on along the minus strand of NW_006408666.1, from coordinate 5,997,246 downwards.
TCTGCTCACATCAATCAATTCTGGCCCTAGAATGATGACAAAAGACTCCCAATTCTCTCGTCTAACAGCTTATTCTACACCTATTGCCTTTGGAGACCTTTTAGGTGTACACTTCTTGACATCATGGATACCAATTGTTTAAGATGAAAAAAGAGACAGTTTAGAAAAGTAGAGCAAGATTTCCCTACTTCTCTAATGGTAGGAGTGATGGGCATTCTAAAAAGCACTGCATTCATCAACGAGATGGGAAGACTGACACAGAAATTCAAGATTCACATACTCTACCTATTGATCTAAACATAGAAGTTCAGCAAACTCTGACTAGTTAGTACATTTTAAATCCAGACTGTATAGCAGAATGACTAGATTGAAACAAATAATTGTGTCCAATAATTTGCTGGGCAAATTATCAGTGGACACAAAATGGTAGAAATAACGTTCAAAGGGAAAATGTTAAAATACTTTGTTGTTGTTGTTGTTGTAGAGATGTGTATTTGCATATAATAATGCAATGTTTTGTATGTGCCAACTGAAAATCATGGAAGTAGTCCTTTCCTTTAAAGCCTCCTTAATCACTATGTGTAGCAAATTATAGCAGACTTTGCCTCATTTTTAAGGGAAATGTTATAACTCCAGTGCAATTATTAAGCCAGATAGGGTTTCTTTCTAAGTAATATAGTTTAGGAATATTTTGTCCCCAATATGTAATGTTTTTTAAACAAACTCATAGTATAAATTTCTACACATAAAAATAAAAACCACATTATTATTTTAGGACCCTCACTGTGGTTTTTATTTTTGATTAACCTAAGACAAAATGGTGGATTGGGTAGATGTACAGTGAGGAGCTCCATCAGCACCAACACAGAATACTGGAACAAGCAGACTCAGGGGATGGTGCTAGAACTTTGAACCACATATTCAGGAATATTTAGAAGCTTGAAAGGCTTATAGATAGTGGAATTAGTAACAGAATCAAGAAATCCATTGCTTTCTAATTCAAGACACTCAGCTGCTCCTGGAGTCACCATCTTGGGAGAGACCAAGTGGGGGAAGGATCAGAACAGCCATGGACGCCTGACAGAACCACAGAGATA
>NW_006408666.1:5993516-5994416 GCF_000296735.1 Chrysochloris asiatica | reverse complement strand
TGAAGAAAAAATTCAAGTCTTGACTATCGTTATTCAATGATTAACTGGGCAAATTATTGAATGATGCAGAAGACATCAAGAGAAGATGAAAGGAATACACAGAGTCACTGTACCAAAAAGAAACGGTTCAGGTTCAACCGTTTCAAAAGATAGTATGATTAAGAGCCAATGATACTGAAGGAGGAAATCCAAGGTATATTGAAGGAATTGGCAAAGAACAAGGAACCAGGAATTGATGGAATAAAAACTGAAATCGTTCAAGAAAGTGAGGTGGCACAGGAGGCACTCACTTATTTCTGCCAAGAAATTTGGAAGACAACTATCTGGCCGACTGATTGGAAGAGATCCATATTTGTGTCTATTCCAAAGAGAGGTGACCCAATAGAATGCAGAAATCATTGGACAGTCACTTTAATAGACCATGAGAGTAAAGTTTTATTACTAAAGGTAATACCGAAATGGCTATAATCATACATTGACAGAGAACTTCCAGAGGTTCAAGCCGGATTCAGAAGAGGCAGTGGAACGAGGGATATCATTACTGGTGTCCGATGGATCTTGGCTGAAGCAAAGAATATCTGAAAGATATTTACTTGTGCTTTATTGACTACGCAAAGGCTTTCAATTGTGTGCATCATGACAAGCTATGGACAACATTGTGAATGACTGAGAATTCCGGAATATTTAATTATGCTCAAGAGGAATCTGTACCTGGACTAAGAAGCAGTTGTTCAAACAGAACATGGGACCACTGAATGGTTTAAAATAAAAAAAAGGTGTGCGGCACTGTTGTATTCTTTCACCATACTTATTCAACCTGTATGCTGAACTAATAATCTGAGAAGCTGGGTTATATGAAGAACAACGTGGCATCAGGATTGGAGGAAGACTCATTAACAA
>NW_006408666.1:5990193-5992466 GCF_000296735.1 Chrysochloris asiatica | reverse complement strand
GCACTTAACAACAACAACAACAGCAAATATTTCTTCTGCAACTTTTTTCTTAAAATGATCAATAGAATCATGATTTATAATAATCATATAATACAAACAAATAAGTCATAATTAGGCATGGGTTGTCAAGTAAGACCAAACAGGGTTACAAAATATTGGGTTGTTTTGTTAATACATTATTGTTAAGTGGCATTGAGTTGGTTCCGACTCATAGCAACCCAGTATAGGTTTCTGAGGAGTGGCTGGTGTCTTTGAACTGTTGACCCTGCAGTTCAAACCTACTGTGCGGTCAAGTGCTTTATACCACAGTATCATACCATGCAGAATGTTGCTACCAAGTTTCTTAATACTATTGATCGTTAAATACAAAAACAAGTCAAAAAGCATTGGTACCAGTGTTCCAACTCACACAAACTAAGACTTATTCTAAACCAAAAATATTTAAACATGGATAACTTCAGACAAGTTCTTTCAGTAATACACTTGTTTAGTCTAGTTGGGCTTTTTCAAGAAAAAGGACATTTTTGTGCCATGGAAGAAAACAATTCTGATTTCAGAAATATTTAATCTTTAATAACACTAAAGCTGTTTTTTAGGGACTGTTGGCTCAGTTTTGTCTCATATCTACTCTACACACAACAAAACAAAACACTGCCTGGTCCTGCGCATCCTCACAATCATTTGTATGGTGGAGCCCATTTCTGTCAACACTGTGCCAACCAATCTATGTCATTGATGGCCTTCCTCTTTTTCATCGACCCTTTATTTTATAAATCATCATGGGTCTGGGTAAGAGAAGATGGTAAAAGAAACTGATAGGATTATATTCTTCAATTGTAAGTGTTCATAAAGCTAATTGCAATTGTAAAACGTGAAACTCTGATGTGAATATAAAATGAGCCATCTCAGAAGTAAGAACAAGGAGTCTCACTAAAATCAAGGAACAAAGGCCAGGAGAGGAAGATGGTTTTACAGCCTGAGATCCCTGCTTGTTGAAACTTCTAGACCCAGTGAACAGAGAAGTTGCAAAGAAGCATCAGCAAAGAAGAGCCAAGAGACACAGCACATGAGAGAGTAGTGGGTTTATCAGCCCCAGGAGCAAATCAAGCAGAGGACCTTAGGGTAGGAGGCTTGCTAGTGGAATTGAGTACTTCCAGTCACTTAATGGGGGAGCCAGGTTTGTAGACACACAAAGCTAGAACCAAGCTATTTGGGGCTGAGGTTCATAATGGTGAGGAATGCCCTCTGGACATTTAACAGGAATGGTAAAAAAAAAAACAAACAAAAAAAAAAACTGTGTGCCATTTCTTGAGCAGGGAAGATACCAAAATATTTCTGATCCTGAATTGTAACCTGGCAATGCTCTAATCAATTTCACAGTCATGAGTATTGTCTCTGTGTGGCCATTACAATGAACTCTCTAACCCAGACGAGGAGCAAGAGTGCTGAAGGAGGGATGGTTGGTATCAGAATTGGTAAAGACGATTATAGGTGGAAAGATAGGAAACGGCCTTTGCGCTGATGAACTGATGGTGCTTCTCCTCCCCTGTTCCTCTGAAGTCAGAGGAGATGAGATACCACCTCCCTGTATACAATGCTTAACTCTTTCATGACCAAACTTCTTGTTTTGAGTTTTTCATTGATACATGTGTTTTCAGTAATGGAAGACATGGTGAAATCAAGGAAAATAAATGTTTGAGGTAATATAGGATTTTATACAATTTTGTAGAATATTATGACCCATGTGGATGATATTGGTGGAATGAAGTCTGTTTCTTGAGATGCTCACAGTTCTACAGGTCCCAATATTAGTACGTGTCTAGCAACAGTGCATGCCACAACTGGAATAGTAGCTTCCCAAGAAACCCAAGATGAAAATGTAGGTGGTGGTATATGTTCCACAGACCATGAAAGCATGAAAATCATCAGAGATCTTGTTTCCAAGTTTTTAGTCTATGTGTAAATGCCTGGGTATTTATGTGTGTAAAGGTACCCTACACTTTTCATAAGTTTTTTTTTACGCCAGTTTACTTTTACAAAAGACTGACTTTAATGTCTGTTTTTGCTAAACAAAAGAACTTTGGAGAGAATATTCACCTTTTATGAAAAATGGCAAAAGCAAATAGTGAAATTTGTTGTTGTTGTTGTTGTCAGGTTCCATCGAGTCAGAACCAACTCATAGCGACCCCATGCAAAGCAGAACGAAACAATGTCCGATCCTGGGCCAACCTCACTACCGCTGCCACACTTGACGCCATCAATGATGCCACCTG
>NW_006408666.1:5971885-5989718 GCF_000296735.1 Chrysochloris asiatica | reverse complement strand
TCCTTGACAACTTCAATCTTTTCTCCATTGATAAGAATGTTGTTTATTGGTCTAGTGGTGAGGATTTTGTTTTCTTGACAGTGAAGGTAGTGTCATCATTTGTTCTGCAGTGATGCAGTTAAAGAAACAATGCACACTCCAATTTCCTTTGCTAGAAAAAGCACACAACATCTCTGCCTCAAACTATGATAATTCTGAGCTCATGTTAAATACTATATGGAAGTGTTTGGAAGGTTATTTTTTAGCTCTAGGAACAATCAAAAATGTTTTCTTACAAACGAAAGGTTATTGCATCTTTACTTTAATCATTGTGGCTTACAAAAGCTTTCATGTTGATGTTGTTGTTAGGTGCCATTGAGTCTATTCCTATTCATAATTGAAATACTGCCCTGACTTGCGCCACCAAACACATAATTGTTGCTACGCTTGCGTCCGTTGCTGCTTCCACTGAGCCAATCCATTCTGAGGGGCCTCCCTCTTTTTCAGTAACTATCCACTTTACTGTGGAGCTCTGGTAGCATAGTGGTTACAAATCGGGCTGCAAACCGCAAGATCAGCGGTTCGAAACTACCAGCTGCTCCTCACAAGAAAGATGAGGCTTTCTGCTCCCATAAAGAATTACAGCCTCGGAAACCCTGTTCAGGGTCGCTATGGGTCGGAACAGACTCGTCGGCACTTAACAAAAACAACATGCACTTTACCATGCATGTGGTCGTTCTCCAGGGAGTGGTGCATCCTGGTAATATATTCGTAGTTTGAGAAGCGAAGTCAGACCATAGTGACTTTAAGAAGCATTCTGGTTTCACTTTTTTCAACACAGATCTGTTTGTTCTTCTGGCTGCATGTGGTATTTTAAATATGTTTCTCAATACCTTAAGGCAAATGCATCAATTATTCTACAGTCTTCCTTGTTCATTGTACAACTTTCACATGCATATGATGCTACTGAAAATACCATGGCTTGGGTGAGTCACACCTCATTGTGCAGCAGATTTGTCCAATGTAAAACATCATTTGATTTCTTGACTGCTGTTTCCATGAGTGTTGATGGCAGATACAAGCAAAACAAAATCTTAAATAAAATTCTATATTTTCTCCATTACCATGATATTATTAATTAGTCTAGTGCTAAGGATTTTTGCTTTCTTTACGTTGAGGTGCCATACATACTGAAGACTATGGTCTTTGATTTTCATCAGTAAATATTTCAAGTCATCTTCGCTTTAAGCAAGCAAGTTTGTATCATCTGTACATCGTTAGTTTTTAATGAGATTTCCTCCTATCCCGATGTCAGATTTTTCTTCATATAACCCAGCTTTTTGGATTATTTGTTCAGCATACAGATTTAATAAGTATGGTGAAAGACTACAACTCTGGCACACACCTTTCCTAATTTTAAAGCATTTGATGTCCCCTTGTTCTGTTTGAACAACTGCATCTTTGTCTATGTACAAGTTCCTCATTCTCTGGTATATTGTACATAGCTTGTCATGATGCACACTTTGTGTAGTTAGTAAATATCTTTCATGAATTTTCTGATTTCAGTCAAGATTCATCTGACATCAGCAATGATATCTCTCATTCCACATCTTCATCTGAATTGGACTTCAACCTCAGGCAGTTCTTTGTCAATGTACTGTTGCAGCCATTTTAAAATTATCTTTACCAAAATTTTACAGTTTGATATTATTGATATTGTCCACTGATTTCTGCACTATGTTGGACCACCTCTCTCTGGAATGGATGCAAATATGGGTCTCGTCCAATCATTTGGCCAAGTGCATGTCATCCAAATTTCTTGACATAGATGAGTGAATGCCTACAAGGCTGCATCAGTTTGTTCAAAGATTTCAATTTCTTTCTATCTATTCCAATACCTTGTTTTTTGCCAATGTCTTCAGTGCACTTTGGATTTCTTCCTTCAGTACCACTGATCCTGACCATATGCTGCCTCTTGAAATAGTTAAACATCAATCATCTCTTTTTGATGCAGTGATTCTGTGCATTCCTAAAATCTTCTTTTTGATGCTTTCTGCATCATTCAATATTTTGCCTAAAGTATCCTTCATTTTGCACGTCAAGGCCTGAATTGGTTCCACAGTTCTTCCAACTTGAGAAATGCTGAGTGTGTTCTTCGCTTTTGGTGTTCTAATTTCAGATTTTATACATTTCATTATAATATTTGACTGTCTTCTTGAGATGCCCTTTGAAATTTTCTGTTCAGCTCTATTACCTCCTCATTTATTGCATTTTCTTTAGCATCTCTATGCAGCAGAGCAAATTTCAGAATCTCTCTGGTATCCATTTTGGACTTTTCTTTCTTTCTTTTCTTCTTAATGACCTTTTGCTTTCTTCCTGTATAATGTTTTTGATGTCACCTCACAACTCTTCTGGTCTTTAGTCATTAGTGTATAATGCATCAACTCTGTTCTTGAGATGATCTGTAAATTCAGGTGGGATATGCTCTAGGTCATGTTTTGGCTTTCTTGGACTTATTTTAATTTTCTTCAGCTTCAGACTGAATTTGCATATGAGCAATTGATGGTCTCTTACATTGTCTTCCCTGGCCTTGTTTTTGCTGATTATATGGAGCTTTTCCACCATCTCTTTCTAGTTGATATCTGTATGTTCTATCTGGTGAGATCCATGTGTATAGTTAGTTATCTTTTGTATTGTTTTAAAATAGCACCTGTAATTAAGAAGTCATCGGTATTGCTAAATTCTATCATGCAGTCTCCATAATTGTTTGCATCACAAAAGTGTTATTTTACAGCTACTAAACTTTCCTCTTTGTGTCCAAACTTTACATTCCAATCACCAATAATTATCAATACATCTTGATAATGCATCTGCCTACTAGGTGTGTGGATATTATCTTATCACAGATACATCTCAAAATGTTATTTTTGATTATGAATGTAATGCCATTTCTCTTCAATGTGTCATTCTTTGCAAAGTAAACCATGGGACTTTAAAGTTTCAAAATGGCCAACGCCATTCCATTTCAGCTCACTGATGCTTAGGATCGAGATGCTTCTGTGTTCTATAATATTTTTGTTAAGTTCAAATTTTCCTAGATTCATACTTTGTATATTCTATGTTCCAATTATTAGTGGATGGTTGCAGGTGCTTCCTCTCATTTTTATTTGTGCCCCATTAGTAAATAATGAAGGTCTCGAAGGTTTTACTCCATTTGTGTCTTCATAGTCAAGTCTACTTTGAGAAGGCAGTCATATTTTGAGTGCCTTCCAATATGGGGTGCACATCTTTTGGTACTATGTTGTTGTTGTTGTTAAGTGCCGTCGAGTCGGTTCCGACCCATAGCGACCCTGTACAGGGTTTCCGAGAGTGTAAATCTTTACGGGAGTAGAAAGCTTCATCTTTCTCCCGTGGAGCAGCTGGTAGTTTCGAACCGCTGACCTTAAGGTTCGCAGCCCGATTCGTAACCACTACGCTACCTATATCTGACAATATTCTGGTGATCTTCATCGTGCTTCAATATTCTGGTGCTATCTGTCAGTGTTCCACTACTATTCATAAAGTTTTCAATTGCTAAACATTCTTGGAAGTCATCTGTCTCTTCTTCTTCTAAGTCTGTCTTAGTTTGGAAGCTAGCTGAGCCTTATTCACCATGGGTGACCCTGCTGGCGTTTCAAATACCCATGGCACCGTTTACAGCATCACAGTAACATGCAAACCATAATAGTATAACAAGCTGAAAGATGAGTCGTGGAAAGGTTTCATAGGAACACTTAATTAATTTATATGTTGTTGTTAAGTCCCGTCAAGTTGGTTTATATGTATGCACATAATCAGCCTTAGTGGACAAACACTTCCTCTGCATAGAAACACTTAATTTTCAGAGAGCAGAGGAAATATTTTGTCTCCTCAGACTGATATGAGGAATTTATATGTGCATACATATCACTTGAAAAACAATATCACATAACAGCAAAAACATTTTCTATTGTCGTTTTGCAAAATGCCATCTCCTTCTTACCTAAGGTGTGCCTATTGAGGAGTTTTGCCTCTTTCTCACTTCTTATATAGAAATTCATTTTTATTTTTGTGAATTTCAGATTTTCCCTTAAGGAATCATCGTTGAGCCCCTGGTCCACTTTGTGGAAGAGCTCACTGGCTGTTCAGTATAAGTCTCACCTTTTCTGCAGGATGCTAGGTTTCTTTCCTGGCCAGTACACCTCATGCACTAACACCACCTGTCTGTCCATGAGATCCTGCAAGTTGCTGTTATGCTGAAACTGATTTTAGTGCAGGCTCCAGACTAAGATGCACTAAGAAGAGAAGTTTGACAATCTACTTCCCAACACTATCCAGTGAAGATTACGGATCACCACCAAGCATGTGGATGATGCAGGGCAGGGCCACATGTCACTCTGTTGGACATAGGCTACAGCCACAATCAGGAGTTGACTGAAGGGCAGGTAACAAAATCGCAGCAGCCATTTTTGTGTTAGTTAGTTAAAAGCAGATTTTGTATATTACATGTGAACTAAACCAGGATCATGTGAAATGTACTATCCCACCATATGGTGTAAGTGAACACCAGGTGACTTTGATGCTGAAGATTGTGCATATAGATAAAAGGTGAGGGACCAGTGTTCATACACATATTAAATAATGATATCTCTCTTTTTTTTTTCACTTTACTAGAAAATATGATCACATATTTTAATATATTTCTTTTCGACTTCAGAGACCCTCTTGTCACCCATGATGTCACTCTGACACACAGTGATTTAGATTAATCCTTGTAACAAACTCACCATGTAAACACTGCAGTTTACATTCCTTCTTCTTGTGGATAATATCTCAGTATAAACCAAACCAAACCATTGTCTTCCAGTCAATTCTAACTCTTAGTAGCCCTGTATAAAGCTTCTTAAACTGTAACTCTTTATGGGAGAAGATAATTTCATGTTCCTCCCAAGGACTGGCTGGTGGGTTTGAACCACTGGACTTATAGTTAACAACTCAATACTAGCCATATCTCGGTATACTGCCATTGTTTAGTCCTGTTGACTCTGTTCCAATTCATAGCAACCCTATATAGGGTTCCTAAGGAGAGGCTGGTGGTTAGCAGTCCAGTGCTTATCTACATCATAGGAACATCATAACACTTCTTGGTATTAGCAAATATCATTTGAAAGTGAAAGAACTTACCCCTTCAGTTTTCAGTCAATGTTGACCTAGCATGAACTCACATAGAGAAGATAGCAATGCTAGTCAAATACATGGTCAAAGCAAAAGCCAGACAAAAACATGATCCCTTCAAAAAGTTTTGTTTTACTCTTTAAATCATGGCAGTTCTTTCTGCTAATAGGAAAGTGTTGCTTGGGTATCTATCAAAATGACTTATGCTAAACAATTGACTTTTTCATCTTATTTGATAATATTTCCAAAATGTTTATAAAATTGAGATGGACTCAAGAGTTTTCATAGCATATACACCTTTCTTAAGCATATAAAGTTTTAAATAATGAACCAAATTGTTTCTAGAAATGCTTCTAGACGATGATACATTATTTATGAGGGGTTTAAAAATGTTCATGGAAAAATGGAATTAAAAAAAAAAATGGAATTTTTCCAGAGACTTTTGGATGCCTTCTTATGTTTTCCTAATCACAGAATATGACCACTAGTGATTATGTGTAACAATATGTGTAGTTTAACCTTTTTTCTTCCATTGCAGAACCGAGTTATTCCAAGTAACAGGAATAAAATGTTTAGTGCACTCTTCAATCATAATTTCTTAGTATGATAATTACCTACAATCATAGTAGACAAGATCTGAGCTTTGGACAAATACTAATTAAAATTTATTGACAAGTCAAAATGTGGTAGAGAGTCAATTCTTCCTGTGGTAGAATTTTGAAGCAGTATAATTCCATCTCCATTGGGGTTCCCAGCATGTTTAACAGAATGAAACAGAACCAATCTGCTCTCCATCAACATAAGGCTTTTTTTTTTTTTTTTTTCTAATTGTTATGGAAAAAATAAATCTCATTTGACTGCCCCACATTTCTCTCCAAGTTTAAGCATAGCATCTAGCACTACCACTTTTGGCAAAAAAAAACTGTCTTTTATTGGACATGAAATAAATGAGAATTTCCCTCACATACTTTAAAAAATTAATCATCAATATAAATATAATAGCAGACTGCACTAATAAATGGAATGGGATTCAAAAGCTCTTACGTAAGTCAGTTGTATATCCTCACATCTCAGTGATGCATAGTTGATTTAAGTCTCCAGAAAAGAAGAGTAAATAATACCTAATATGTAAGATACTCAAACCATAAACCCTTGAAGCATATACCAGGTGACACATTTAGGGATCAGGTATCACCTGGGACAAAAGAACATACCCAGAGTAGTCTGATAGAATGGAAAATGTGGGCTACCTGGAGTCAAGTACATGGCCCAGTGGTTAAGTCCTTGGCTGTAAACTAAAAGGTTGGCAGTTCAAACCCACTACCTGCTCCCTGGGAGACATCTGTACCCATCGGATCAATAAAGGTTATAGCTTTGGAAATTCTACTGGGCAGTTTCACTGTGTTATGTAGGGTCAATATCAGTTGATCCAAGACAGTATGCTATTCTGTGCTTGATTTATTGTGCTAGTTTGTGTCATTACACCATAGTAGATTCTGCATGTGAACAGCTTCGTGGCACCCACTCACTTAATAACCATGTTGAGTATTTCCTGTATCTTATACTCCCTGCTAGGGTTAAGGTTATATGATATGCACATTCCTGTCATCTGTTTTTATCAGTGAAACGTGTAAATGTAACCACAGAAAAAGAAGTAAGATGGTATTAACAGAGTTCAACAAACACAACATAAAGAATTCACTATTCAGTCATCCAACCTTGATTGAATGGCTCTCAGATAACCCAAAGACAAATATAATGCAATAGCTGCATTCAAAGAATTTAGTAGGGAGACTGACAGCTAAAATAAATACAAAACTCTTAAAGAAGGGCCAAAGGGGCATGTTACTACCAATCTGTCAGTTTGTCATATTCTGGGGACTTGTGTATTGTTGGAAGATATTTCATATACAAGCAAGGCCACCTGGTAGACAAGTTTCAGAAGAACTTTCAGAGTAGGAAGAAAGGCCTGAGAATATTTGAAAACTAGCCAATGAAACCCTTAAGGGTCAGAGGAGAAGATATCCACTTGTTTACTTTAGACATATTATCAGGAAGGACCAATTGCTGGAGGAAGGCATCATGATTAGTTAGGTAGAGGGCCAGGGAAGGTGAGGGAGAGTCTCATTAAGATGAATCGACATAATAGCTACATTGATGGACTTGAACGTGCTGGTAATTATGAGGAGGATGAAGACTGAACATTTCAATCTGTTTATATTAATTCCCCATGAGAGTCAACTCAACAACAGCTCTCTCTCTCTCTGTCCTTCCCTACTTATCTACCTACTATCTACATACTTAGAGAAATGTAGTACATTATGGAGCATCAGTCAACAACCAGGAACTCTTCCACAAGGAGGTGTTATTGTATAATTTCTTAAGAAGTGTCAAGAAGCCTCACAGATATTTCCAAAGGCCTGGAAAAGCATGTCACAATGGAGTTTCTGTAAAGAGCAGGATGAAAATGAAGCAAAGGTGGTGGATAGAGGTGTACATACTCTTCTGGAAGACCAGAAGAGTCCAGATTGTGAAAGGATTTTAATTCCAAACTGTGGACAAACAGACACACATTGCAGGATCTAAAGGAAATCCCCCCTTTTTCTGTTCCAGATAAACACAGGTCTAGGAGTGAGGATTTCAGTGGCCACCTTCCAACAGAGTGTAAGGAATTGGGGAGGTGAGAAAAATGGGGAGACTGAGCTTCAGTGGTATTGGCAGCAGCACTTTGGGTCCTGGGAGCACCGCTGATATTTAGACCTCAGGGCATGAGACTCTGGCACATAGCAGCTTTCTCAAAAAAAAACAAAAAACAAAAAACCCACAAACAAACAAAAAAAAACCTTACTTATGTTTTTGTTTTCTTTTCTTTATCTTTTTTTTTTTTCCTTGTTAAGGCTACTAGTCTACCTGAGTGCTCTACAGTGCAGAGAAGGAAGGGAAAGTTTTGACAGCAAGTGAAACCCCACTGGTAGGCTGTAGACTTTAGGCTCATTAAAGGATAAATTAAGCTATAGAATAAACACATACTGAGACTTCTCTGCATGTCAAGGTTTGTACATAAAGTCAGAGCAGTGATTCTTGAACTTTCTCACGCACAGGAATCCCCTGGGATCTTGTTAAAGTGCAGATCACAATTCACTAGACTTGGGGTGGTGCCTGGGATTCTGCATTTCCAATAAATTACCAGATGCTGCCATTGCTGCTGCTACAAAGACCACACTTGGAGGAACAAGGACTTAGATAACAGGAAAAGGTAAGGTCCTGGTAGCTGTTGTGTCAGAAACCTAAAAAGTGAGACAGACAATAAAATAGTCCAGGTGATAGATACTAATGTGTAGGGATTTACAAGTCCTGTGTGAGCACTCTTAAGTAATTGTGAATTCACAACTGCTATGGGTGGGTTTTGTCCTAAAAAAAGACAGGCTAAAATCTTAACCTCGGGCACCAGTCAAAGTGATGTTGTTTGGAAAAAGAGTCTTTGAAGATGTTTCCAGTTTGGTAAACAGGAGGTCATACTGGAGTAGAAGAGACCCTAATCTTATGTGAGTGCTAAAGGAGCTCTGGTAGCATAGAGGCTACGAATCGGGCTGTGAACTGCAAGGTCAGCAGTTTGAAACTACCAGCTGTTCCTAGGGAGAAAGATGCGGTGTTCTGCTCCCATAAAGATTTATAGCCTCGGAAACCCTGTATAGGGTCGCTATGAGTCGGAACCGACTCCACGGCACTTAACAACAACCCTTATAAAAGAGGAGAAGAGACAAAGAGACAGAGGAAGGTATTTATATGAAGATGCATCTATAAGGCAAGTGCTACGTGAGACTATCAGAAGCTGAGAGAGACAACGAGAGACAAGACAGAAACTTTCCTTGGGTACAGCAGAACGAAAGTGGCCTAGTCAGCATGTAGATCTAGACTTCTAGCTCCCAGAACCATGAGAGAATGCAATTCTTGTTGTTGAAAGCCACCCACATTGTAGAATTTTGCTCTGACAGCTACAGGAAACAAGTGTACAGATTTAAAGACATGTTTTTAAAGAAAATGAATGAAGTGTGTACGTGTTTTAGGGTTGAAAGAAGAAAGAGTACGCATTTTCAATTGAATTACTTTAAGGATGAAAACTAGTTCACAATAGAAGAGTTTTTTACCAGAAATCTGGTCTGGCCCGGGTAAAATGTGGTGAGGAACCCACATACTAAACACATTGGCAGAGAGCTTCAGAGAAGGAAAGTGTTGCTAGGTTTGCCACTCCATCTCTTTGTGCAATTCTTCCTCCCATTATTCACATTGATTCTTGCTGTAGGCAGATTTGGCTAACAACTTTTGAACTGAGAATTGTGGTTATTATTTGTAATTCTTTTTTTTATGTTTTATTGTGAGTTATATGATAGTTTACATGAGAGAATCTCAGTTCCATATTCATTCCATCGTATATCATTACATTGCCATGGTTCCAATCCCCTCCATGCATCGTCTTCCAACCACAGGGCATATCCTAGAAGCCCGTGCTCTACACTCCCCCCTCCCCCCTCAGTCTTAGGCCCACAGTTCCTTTCCCTCTCTGGATCCAAAGTCCCCAGCTGCTTCATCCCTCCATGTCATTATCTCTGTTTCCATCTCAGGCATCCCCAGTTCTCTGGGTGGGGTCCCGTTCTTGACTCTTATCCGTTGGTGGTCCCAAAGACCTCTGCTTCTAGACTGGAGAAATAATCACTCTCTTCCTTGCTACAAAACATCTACCCTTGCATTTCCAACACTCACAATCCTTCTTGATAACCGTTATTCACTACAGTATCGCACGTTACCCATCTGTATTTCATTTTATCAGCTCCACCTAGACAAATTAGATAGTACTCACTGATGATTCTGCCTTTCTCCATGCCCCCTAGCTCTAGGGTCCCTCTTGAAAGCTTGTAAGCCAGTTACTTCTTACCTTTGTAGTCCCTCCCTCCCCATTTGGGTATCCAATGTCCAAGTTGTCCCTCTCTGTCTACTCTGTGTGTAGAGGGGGTGGGAATGTTTCTTGCTGTAAGGATTTGTTGCCTCTTTTGTGTCACTGCATTCATATGCATAGGTTAAGTTCATCAGCTTGGATCACCTCAGTCTTCTCCCCCCCCTCCCCCAGAACCCCCTTCTTTCTTCTCCTGGTTGAGCTCTGATCATCCAGTCATCCAGTCCCGGTCACGTGGGTGTCATCTACAAGTGTGGGTGTTCTTGTGCACATGCCCTCTCTTCCCATCAGCTGGCAGCTCCATTCTCCACTTGACTCCTCCGTGGCCACGCCACTGACTCTGGGCCCACGAGTCCCCAGGTCCCCTCGCAGTGCTTGCCAACCAGGTCCCCAACTGGGTCTACAGAAGCCCTCTGAATATTGTGAGGCTTAGCTCGCTGCTTCATTGCTGCTTTTACCCCATTTCTCCCCAACGGTGATGTGTGTGTTTACCAATCCGAGCGTGCATTAACACCGAGTCTCAGTTTGGGGTGTGTGTGTGGGGGGGGAGGGGCTACGTTGGTGGGACCCGACCAACTGCCCCAATGTCTCCTAGTGGAGTGACCTGTTTGTTCCCTAGTAGCAGTCCATCTGTCTCCATTGTGTCATGTTTTTCCTGTAGATCTTCCATTCAAGACGTATCTTTTGTTCTTCTCACTGTTCCAGGCTCATTAGCGCATCTCTTCAAGTGGGGATTTCTCATCTCTGGTGATCTGGATGTGGTTCTTGTTAGCAAAAGAAAAACTCAAATTCCCTAGTGTCTTTCTTAAAGGCTAGCCTATTTTGAGAAATTGGTGGGGTCAGTGACATAAAAAATTTCCACATTAATATGAAAAGGAATATTTCTAATAGGGGGCCATGCCATCTATTCAAATACTATTGAGACAAAGTTATTCTGTATTCTACCAGGATGAAACTATAAAGGTACCTTTTTTGCTGAGTATATTTTTTAAACAGGTTTTAAACTCATATGTTCTATAAAATATAAATATATGTATATTATTTAATAAGGAGCCCTGGTAGGAAAATGGTTATAGCATTTGACTGCTAAACCAATAGATCATAAGTCATCAGTAGCTTTATAGGAGACAAGACCTGGAAGGTTGCTTCCATAAAGATCACGGCCTTGAAGACCCTATGAGGTAGTTCTACTCTGTCTCATGAGGTCAAAGTTTGTCAGAATCAACTCAGTGGAACACAACGACAACAACAATATACTATTATATATGTGTCTGTGCATATATCAGAGAGCAAACACATGAACAAGCCCATTGCCATCAACTTAACTCTGACATATACCACACACACACAGGTGCATGTGCATGTAGGTAAATCAGAAAGTACTGCTACCAAATCATAGGAACCTCCATTAAAAAATAAATAAAAATGTAAAGCTATTGTTTCTCTGCATACCCTTCATCTACAACTAAATGCCGGGTTTCTGTCTCACCAATGCTTCTCCCAAACAACCTGTGCTCACAGACTTACACCACAGTAATGGCAGTTTGGGCATCCTCAAACATCTCAAATCATGGTTCTTTCTAATGTTCTTTGACTTTGGGGAACACAAAGAAGTCTGGAGAGGAACAATCAGGGCTGTAGTGTACCTGGGGTACGGTTTCTCAGTGACAGTCTCCTAGAACAGCCCTTGCAACCTTGAGGAATGAGCAAGTGCATTGTTTTGAGGGGGGGGGGGGGAAGCCCTTCGTGCTATTTTCCTGGATTTTTTTCTCACCAACAGTTTCCATTTTTCTTAAAACTTTTCCCTAATAAGTCTTTTGATCATCCTGTGCCCTTTGAGAAAATCTATCAAGATTATCCTTTTGGAGTCTCAAAAGTCAGTTGCCATAACCTTCTCAGCTGACCTTTCTATCTCTCTTGAATTTAACTGGCCCAGCAAATCCTCTCAAAGACACTGCTTTGATTGGACCTTTTTGTTTTTGAAGGCACTCTAATGAGACTAAGACAGGTGAAAGGATGTGTCTGTAGCCATCTACTGATTGCAGAGACAAGTGCAAAGAGATGTTATCTGGAATAAACCCATGCAAGTGTTCAATGGACCTCTAGTCATAATTTTCCACTGAACTTCACAAATACAGATATGTGAATGTCATTCCACAGCTGTTTAGGCAATATCCATCCAGGTGAACAGCTGTGGTCTCAGACAGTTTTTTAAAAGGAAAACTATTTAGCAGAGAGGAGTCAAGATGGTGTCCCAGTGATGCACCCAACCTGTTACCTCTATAACAAAGACCAGAGATACAGGTGATAATCCTGGAACTCCGAGAGCACCAAATGGACAAAAAATTGGATTAAATACCAGTTGGACAAACAGAATGAAAATAGCAATCGACCCAATTGAAGGTCAAGCAGACCAGCCTAGAACAGATAGAGGAATAGAAGATACTTCTTGAAAGAAAGACCAGCAGGAAAACTCAAAAACAAAAATGGCAGTCTGATTTGCTACTATAAGAACAAACAAGTTGTTTGCTGGGAAGCTATCAATGTAAGCAATCAAGTCCTTTCAGAACAAAGCCCCCTCCAAGACTGAAACTCAAAGGGAACACATGAGCAGGCATGTAAACTTGCTGGTGACCAAGTTGGTCTACTCGTTAATGGAAGTGGGGGAAAGGCAGCAATGAAGACATGGGCTGACTTCAACCACATTCCATAGACTTCTGTCGACCTGAAGATGAAAAACAAAAGACAAAGGACTGGTTGGTTCAAAGTGTGGTGAGACCTGGGGACTTCTAAGCCCATGGACAAGGACATAGCCACAGAGGGTTAGAACTGAGAATGAAGCATCCAACTGATATGAGGTGAGAGGAGATGCACAAGAATGCCTGAACTTGCAGATAGTAACCATTTGACATAGCTTCAATAGTTTAATGATCATAATGTGACTACAGAATTATTTATTTTTTTTGCTAAAGAAAACAAGTATAAATTGCTACAATTTGATGAACTTGACCAATGCTTATGGATTTATTAGCTCAAAATACCAACTGAGAGAAAAGGATTCTTCACATCGAAAATCAATTCTATACCCTCTGTACACAGGATAGATAAAGATGGGCAACTTAGACATTGGTTACCTAAAACAGAGGGGCTATAAAGGCATGAAATAACTGGCTTACAAGTTTTCAAGATGGAGTTTAGTTTCAGAGTGTAGGGGGGAAAGTAGAATCCCCACTAAATAGTTTGCATCTTATCTAGATGGGTCTGGAGAAAGGAGATGGGGATAAGATTCTTATGATTCAATAGTGAATAATTGATATCATGACTAATTGCAATTGCCATAAGTGTAAATGTAGAAGCTTTGTGACAAAAAGGGGAGAGTAATTAATCTGGCATTCCAGGAACAGAGGACCGTAGAACCATCAGTGGAAAAGAGCATGAGCAGAATGTGGGACCCTATCCAGAGAAGCAGCGACACCAGAGATGGATGCAGAGATGAGGACATGGAGAGAGGGAGCAGCTGAGGACTCTGGAATCATAGAAAAAGAGAGACTGGGTTCTGGTGGCCAGGAAGCAGGCTTGCAGAATGTGCCTTTTGGTTGTTTAAACAATTATATATTCCTAAGTGTTTTTGCGTACATCTAAAAGAAACAACAACAACAACAACAACAACAACAACAACAGAGGGAATAGAAGCAAATACTGTAGAATGATGATACATGGGGTGGGGAGTGTAATCATTGCAATGAAACAAAATACGATGGGATGAGAGTAAGATTGATGTTCTCCCATGTAAATGATTACTCAATTCACAATAAAAACGTTAAAGAATAGAAAAGGGGGGGGGAAAAACCCAGCAATCGAGGAGAATGACAGAGAAGCCAACTTTACAAAATCCCATTAAGGCGGTGACACAGTATAAAGAAATCTGAAATGAACAACAGAATATGAGCTAAATCTAAGAGAGGAAAGTGCAGAAAAACTGGCAAGACCCCCAGTGGCATGAAAGTCCATAGAGGGAGGAGACAGCCAGTCAATGGGGAAGAAAGCATTTATCAATAGCGAGTCGTACACACCTGCATTAGAGGTCTGTGCAGAAGGGAAGGTCTGTGAGGTAGTAATTAAAGGGAAGATGCTGGAGTGTGGGTGGGCCCTCCGTCATAGAATCAGAGCAAGAAACCTATGAGCTGCACTCACACAGAAGAGCACTGGGCCCATGCCTGTGAAGGAGAGCCAGAGAAGTGAATTTTCCAGTAAGCAGAGGGGAGCCTCCTCCACCCACACCATGTCAGTGTCAAGACCTGAAGCCTCAACTTGCATGCATCACTACCCCACTCCAAAGCAGACACCTGCCCCAACTGTCACTTCTGGGATTGACAGGATGCATTCTTGCTGACTGCATGCCACATGCCCACAGCCTCCGCTTTCGCAGGCACCCACCTATGCACACCAGTTTTGGGAATAGGGCACAGACACATGTGGACTGCGTGCCAGGCACCTGCCCCTCTTGAGTCTGTAGTCAATGAGCACCTGAGGTCACACACACAGCATTTTTTCAGTTTATTGTTTCCACTCCTACATTTTTAAGTTTATTTCCCCTCTACTTCTTTTTCCTTTATTTTCACCGTTTTTTCATCCCCTCTCATTTTTAAATCTGTCTGTCCATCTAGCAGGAGGTGTCCACTAGCTGTTTCCCCACTTGTAAGCCACATGTGACACACTTACCACATCCCGCCCACACAACAGGTGGGTGCCAGCACTGGATCCTGCACCACCAAATCAATGACAGACCTTGGGCCACTCAGCCTCACCCTGCCAACAGCTGCTCTTAAGTAAAGGCAGACGCACAGCCACATGCCCACCAGTTACTCCACCCAAGGGGAATCAGGAGGGCAACAGCTCAGTGCTGAAAATCTACAGGGAGTCTTTGGAAAAGAATCAAAAACGCCAGACAACAACCCAAAATTAAAAGACATGACACCATTCAGAACCCAACCCAGAAAGGGATTCTCAAAAATGAAAAAAAAAAAAAAAGTACAAGTCTGAAAATAGGGGACCAGAGGTGACAATCTGTAAATGGTAACAACTACAAAGAAAACAGAAGGATCAAGTTGAAATTACAGAACTTCCAAACACAAGAAGAGATCACAATATAACATAATCACCAGGTCAAGACGAGATCATGCTAGAACAGACCGTGCTACATCTGTTGCTATGAAGTGCTGTCAAATTGGTTCTGACTCATAGCAACCCTATGTAGGGTTTCCGAGGAGCAGCTGCTGAGTTTGAACCATAGAACTTGAGGTTCAACTGAACCTTGAGATCTAGTGCTTATCCTATGGCATCACATATGTTGTTGTTGTTGTTGTTGTTGTTTTTGTTAGGTGCCATCAAGTTGGTACTGACTCACAGCGACCTTATGCACAGCAGGACGAAACAATGCCCCATCCTGGGCTAACCTCACTACTGTTGCCACACTTGAGTCCATTGATGCTGCCACTTGGCCAAACCATCTTGTTGGGGGTCTTCCTCTTTTTGTCTGAACCTCCACCTTACAGAAATTATATCCTTCTTCAGAAACTGGTCCCTCTTGACAATCTGTCCGAAGTATGAGAGATGAAGTTTGACCATCTTGACCTCCAAGGAGCACTCTGACTGCACTTCTTCCAAAATGGATCTATTGGTTCTTTTGGCAGATTATGGCACTTTCAATATTTTCCTCCAACACCATAACTCAAAAGTGTCAATTCTTCTACAGTCTTCCTGATTCATATGCTTTTGCATACATATGAGGTTATTGAAAATACCATGGCTTGGGTCAGGTGCACCTTAGTCCACAAGCTGACATCTTTGCTCTTCAATACTTTAAAAAGGTCTTGTGCAGCAGATTTGCTTAATGCAAAAAGTCGTTTGATTTCTTGATTGCTGCTTCTGTGAGTGTTGATAGTTGATTCAAGAAGAATGAAGTCCTTGACAACTTCAAACTTTTTTCTGTTGATAAGAATATTATTTATTGGTCCAGTGGTGAGGATTAGAATGCTTGTTTTCTTTACATTGAGATGCAATCTATACTGAAAGCTGTGCTCTCTGATCTTCATCAATAAATGCTTTAAGTTCTCTACACTTTCAGCAAGCAAGGTTGTATCATCTGCTTATCGCAGGTTGCTAATGAGTCTTTCTCCAAAACGGATGCTACATTTTTCTTCATATAACCCAGCTTCTTGGATTATTTGGTCAACATATAGGTTGAATAAGTATGGTGAAAGAATACAATCTTTTTGTAGAAGAAGACGATCAAAAGGACTTAGTAAATACACAATCAGCTGCAATGAACAAAATGAAAAGAAAATCTCATAATAATATGAACACAGAATAGAAAAAAAATACAAATCAAAGAAATAATCAACACAACAATAAAAATGGCAAAAGAATGGCATCAATAAATTCACATCTATCAATAATTACAATTAAAGGGATTAAATGCACAATTCAAAAGATAGGCAGTTGATGAATGGATAAGAAAATGTTGTTGTTAGGTGCCATTGAGCCGGTACTGACTCATAGTGACCTTTTGTACATCAGAACAAAACACGGTCCACTCCTGGGCCAACCTCACTAATATTGCCAAATTTGAGCCCATTGATACTGCCACTTTGCTAATCCATCTTGCTGGGGGTCTTCCTCTTTTTCTCTGACCCTCCATCTTACCAAACGTGATATCCTTCTCCAGTGACTGGTCCCTCCTGACAATATGACTGAAGGTGATAAACTGTGGCCATCCTGGCCTCTAAGGAACACTCTGGCTGCACGTCTTCCAACACAGATCTGTTGGTTCTTTTGGCAGCCCATGCCGCTTTCAATATTCTCCTCCAACACCATAACTCAAAACATCAATTCTTCTATGGTCTTCCTTATTCACTGCCCAACTTTCACATGTATATGGGATTAAGGAAAATACTATGGCTTGAGTCAGGCACACCTAAGTCCTCAAGCTGACATCTTTTCTCTTCAACACTTTAAAAAGGTCTTGTGCAGAAGATTTGCCTAATGCAATATGTCATTTGATTTCTTGACTGCTGCTTCCATGAATGATGATAGTTGATCCAAGAAGAATGAAGTCTTTGATAACCTCAATCTTTTCTCTGTTGGTTTATAAGAATGGTGTTTATTGGTACAGTGGTGAGGATTTTGGTTTTCTTTACATTGAGATGCAATCCATACCAAAGGCTGTGCTTTTTGATCTTCATCAGTAAATATTTTAAGTCTTCTTCACTTTCAGCAAGCAAGGTTGTATCATCTGCATATCGCAGGTTGTTAATAGGTCTACCTCCAATCCCGATGCCACATTTTTCTTCATATAACCCAGTTTCTCAGATTATTTGCTCAGCATACAGGTTGAATAAGTATGGTGAAAGAACACAACACTGTCACACATCTTTCTTAATTTGAAACCCTTCTGTGTTCCCATATTCTTTTCGAACACATTCCTCTTGGTGCATGTACAGATTTCTCATGAGCACAAGTAAGTGTTCTGGAATACTCATACTTCACTATGTTGTCCAGAGCTTGTCCTGATCCACACAATCAAAAGCCTTTGCATAGTCAATAAAGCACAGGTTAAAAAAAACATCTTTCAGATATTCTCTGCTTTCAGCTCAGATCCATCAGATGTCAGCAATGATATCTCTCATTCCATGGCCTCTTCTGAATCCA
>NW_006408666.1:5942028-5971107 GCF_000296735.1 Chrysochloris asiatica | reverse complement strand
TGTCAAGTCAATGACTTTTTGCTTTCTTCATGTATGATGTTCTTGATGTCATCCCAGCACTCTTCTGGTCTTTAGGGTTTTATGTATCAAATCTGTTCTTCAGATGATCTCTAAATGCAGGTGGGATATATTCAAGGTCATATTTTGGCTCTCGTGAACTTGTTTTCATTTTCTTCAGCTTTAGTTTGAATTTGTATATGAGCAATTGATGGTCATAGAACCTTTCCATATGCTGTTTAAAAGAGACTCACCTTAGACACAAAGATAAATATAAAGTAAAATGTAAATGAAAAACTATGGCAAACAAAAAGAGCAGAAGTAGAAAGGTTGATTTCTGATAAGATAGATTAAAGGCAAAAATCAGGAAAAGTGATAAAAAAAGGACATGGTATAATTTTTAAAAATTCATCCAGCAAGAAGCCATAAGTATAATATACATGTACCCAGTGACGGAGCCTAAATTATAGAAATCAAACATTATCAGGATCAAAAAGGAAATTAGACAACTTCACAATCATAGTAGGAGAACTTAACAACCCATTTTTATTTGAAACTTAACAAAAATGAAAAAGACCTCAACAGCACAATTAAACCACTTGACCTATAGACATGCACAGAACAAATGTACTCAACAAAAATGCACTATTGCAGTGCGCAGGGAACATTCTCTAGAATGGACCATATGTTAGGCCACAAAGCAAACCTCAGTCCATTTAGAAATAGCAAAATAATGGAACGTATCCTCTCAGGTCACAATGTCATGAAATTAGAAATCAATTACAGGACGATTAGGAGGAAATGAACTACATGGTGCAAGAATGACTTCTTTTAGAATGATCAGATCAGAGTGTTCCATCTGAGGTGAAGGTTAAAGATACCCCAAACGTGCTCTGCCATTCCATAATCCCTTCTATCTTTACTTCTCCTCTCTTTGGTATTCTCCCCAACATCTCAATGTTCTACAACATGCTGCAACCTCTCTTAGGACTCACGGGCTGGGAAGGTAGGGGCTCACTTGATTCTGGAGGCTGGCAAGTCCCAAATCTGCAGTTCAAACATCAGTCTGGAGAATTTTCCTTACTTATGACCAACAGGGCTGGTGGTAAGGTTGTGGAAGCTGGCATCTATTTGACCTCAATTTCTTGAAACTTAAAGTCAAGAATCTGAGGTCAGATGGATGCAGCTTGATTATTTAAACAAAGGAGTACACTGCCAACTCACATCATCAAATAGGTTCACTTTATATCTGTTGTTGTTGTGAAGTGCTGTGGAGTCAGTTGTGACTCATAATGCTTCTGTATAGGGTTTCAGAGGAGCAGCTGGTAGGTTTGAATTGCCGATCTTGTGATTCACAATTCAATGCTGACCCTGCCAAGCCACACCATTCTAGCAGGGTGGAAAAATTGACCAAGCTCCTCATTAGATTTCCAAGTTTTTCCAGTCACAATTATCCCTGTTAGCAATCTGTCACAATGGAACCATTTAATCCTATCAGTGTCTTCCTGTAACCTCTCTTATTCAGTTGCATCAGAAAAAGGTAATTTAGTGGCAGTTACAAAAACATAGGTAGAAGAGACCTGTTAAATAACTCACTGAGTGATGCATAGAAATGGAGTATCATCCTACTTTAGAACTACTGGATAACAGAAGAAATAAAATGGGAAATAAAAAAATTCCTTGAATCAGTGAGAATGAGAACACAATGTACCCAACCATCTTACAGCAAAAGCAATGTTCAGATTTTAATTTATAGCAATAAATACACACTTCAAAATGAATAAAGGGCCCAAGTCAATACCTAAACCAACAACTCCAGCAAACAGAAAAAGAGCAGGAAAACAATACCTACAATCTTCAGAAAATAATACAGACAAGATCAGAATGAAACTGAAAACAAGAAAACCAAAATACAAGGACACACTCAGCATTTGTCAAGCTGAGGGACCTGAAGAAAAAATTCAAACCTTGAATTGAGAAATTGAAGGATTCTATGGGCAAACTATTGACTGAAGCAGAAAGCACCAAGAGAAGCTGGAAGGAATACACAGAGAAATGCACCTCCTCTTTGTTTGCTCGTAGTTTCATTCACCAGACCAGCTGACCTGGAACCATTTACACCATACGCAGGACAGCATCCACCCTGGTCCTCAGCTTTTGCTGTAGCTCTGGCAGTGCTAGGACGGCTCTGGTGTGTGTGCTCCCATCTCTGGCAAGTAGCAGTGACTGCACATGATGAGGAAGTGTCCTACACCAACAGAGAGACAGCAGCCATGGCCAATGGCAACAGCTGTGTTCCCAGCACCTGCAATCTGCTCTCTGCCTGACTCTGTGGCCACCTCTTTGAGATGCCTATGTGACTCCACCTTGTTCTGTGACCTGCTCAAAGTCTCACTCCAGCTGCTTGGGCAAGTCCTGTTCCATCCAGCTGTACATCCAGCAAGGCCTGTCTCCTGTGTCCAAGAAGATATAGTTCTTGGGCTTCCACTGGCTGACTCCACAAGTTTGAACATAATGAGCTTTATGAGAACTTAATTACAAATTGTACAGGACCTACCCGTATTCATCATGGTATTCAAAAAGTATCCAAATTGCATAGTGTACTTTGTTACAGAATAACCATAGACCTTAAGCATTATCTATCTATGTACACACACACACACACACACACACACACACACGTACTCTACAGACTACAAAGATATCCATTCATAATTGTGTCTTTCAAGTTGATTTGTAGGTAAATCAGAATAGCTGGATAGAACACTTATGTATCCTATCTGCCTCTTGGTCTATGTACAAGTTCATCATGAACACAATTAAATGTTCTGAAATATCCATTTTTCTCCATAGTATCCATAACTTGTCATGATCCACACATTCAAAAGCCATTGCACATTCAATAAAGCACAAATTAACATCTTTCTGGTATTCTCTGCTTTCAGCCAAGAGTCATCTGATGTCAACAATGATATCCATAGTCCCATGGCCTCTTCTGAATCTAACTTGAGTTCCTGGCAGTTTTGTCAATGTACTATGCCAGTCATTTTAAAATTATTTTCAGCAAATTTTTACTTACATGTAATACTAATGGTACTGTTTGATGATTTCTGCATTCTGTTGGGTCACTTCTCTTTTGAATGGGCACAAACATGGATGTCTTCCACTACGTTGACCAGGTAGTTGTTTTCCAAATGTTTTAGCATAGATGAGTGAGCACCTCCAGGGGTGCATCAGTTTGTTCAAAGATTTCAATTTGAATTCTGTCAAGTCCATGAATTGTTTTTTTTTTTTACCAGCGCCTTAAGTGCAGGTTGGATTTCTTCCTTCAGCATATTCTTGGTTGCGTTCAAGATCATTCTTGATCTTTAAATGATTGAACATCAACTATTTCTTTTTGGTACAGTGATTCTATGTACATTCAATCTTCTCCTGATGCTTTTTGCATCATTCAATATTTTGCATATAGAATTCTTCAGCATATTGAAAGTTAAGGTTAATTTTTTTCTTCAGTTCTTTCAGCTTGAGAAATGCTGAGTGTGTTCCTTCCCTTTTCTTTTGTAATGCCAGTTCTTTGCACATTTCATTCTAGTATTTGACTTTTCTTGAATTTCCCTTTACAATTTTCTGTTCAGCACTCTTACATTATCATGTCTTCCATTCACTTTAGTATCCCTACGCTGGAAAGCAAGTTTCAGAGTCTCTTCTGACGTTCATTTTGGTCTCTTCTTTCTTTTCTGTCTTTTTAATGAATTTTCTCTTTCTTCCTGTATGGTGGTCTTTATGTCATCCCACAACTTTTCTGGTCTTCAGTGTTTAGTGTCTAATGCATCAAATCTGTTCTTCAGATGATATCTAAATTCAGGTGGGATATGTTCAAGATCATATTTTGACTCTCTTGGACTTGTTATACTTTTCTTCAGCTTCAGCCTGAACTTGAATAAGAGCAATTGATGATCTTATCCAGTCTTCCCCTGCCTTTGTTTTGGCTGATAATATGGAGCTTTTCCACTGTCTCTTTCCACAGATGTATTCAATTTGATTCTATGTATTCCATCTGGTGAGGTCCATGCTGTTTAAAAATAGTATTTGCAATTAAAAATTCATTGGTCTTTTACAATTCTATCATGTGAACTCCAGCATCATTTCTATTATGAAGGTGATATTTTCCAACACTGATCCTTATCTTTGTTTCCAACCTTTGCATTCCGTTCACCAGTAATTAAGAATACATCTTGATTTCATGTTTGATTAGTTTCAGACAGAAGAACTTGGCAGAATCCTTCAATACTATTATCACTGATTTCCGTGGTTACTACATAAATTTGAATCATAGTAATATTAACTGATCTTCCTTGTAGATGTGTGGATATTATCCTTTCAGAGACAGCATTGTGCTTCAACATAGGTCTTGAAGTGTTCTTTTTGCTGATGAAGGCTATGTTATTCCTCTTCAATTTGTCATTCCTAGCCTAGTAAACCACATGACTCTCAGATTCAAAGTGACCAATACCAATCCATTTCAGGTTACCAATGTCTAGTATTTTTAATGAGTGTTTGCAATTGTTTCTTTTCATTTTGAGTTGTCCCGTATCAGCAAATGAAGGTCCTGAATGTTTTATTCCATTTATGTTACCATGGCCAACTCTATTTGAGGAGGCAATTCTTCCCCAGTCATATTCTGAGTGCCTTTCAACTTGAAGAGCTCATCTTCAGACACACTATCTGACGCTATGCTAATGTTATACATGAAGTTTCCATCTTCTTGTACTATATCTGACAGTGTTCCACTGCTATTCATAATCTTTCAGTGGCTAAACCTTCAGAAATAATCTGTCTCTCCTTATTTACAGCTTTTCTTAGTCTGAAGCTCCATTGAAGCCTGTCTAACATGAACGATCCTGCTGGTATTTAAAAGACTGGTGACCTAGCTTTCAGCATTATAGTGTGACATGTAAATCACCACAGAGTAACACATGAGAAGGTAGAAACTGCATATAGATATGGTCGGTAAGTGCCGTTGGTTCTGTTTCTATTCACAGCATCCCTGTGTATAGTGCTTACCCTACAGCGTCATTGGAGTCCTGGTGTGGCACTGTAGGGTAAGCACGGGACCGAAAGGTCAGTTTGAACTGCAAGATCAGTGGTTTCAACTCACCAGCTGCTCTTTAGAAACTCTATGAAGGGTCACTAAACTGAACCAACTTACAGCACTCACTTAACTACAATATTTATATGTTGTTGTTAAGTGCCCTCCAGTTAATTCCAACCCATAGTGACCCTGTACAGTGTTTCTGAGACGCAACTGGTAGGTTGGATCTGCCAACTTTGTGGTTCGAAGTCCAGTGCTGATACTACAGCACCACACCAGAAGTCCAAATTTATATATATATATAGTTGTTGTTGTTATGTGCCGTGGAGTCAGTTCTAACTCATATTGTATCCTTCTTAATGCATTGAACTAGATTCTATTCAGACAAGTTAGTACAAATTTATTTTGGTGCAAAAAATATTTTATATACATGCTTAGCTTTTTCATGATATCCATTTTGCATAAACTCTTTGAATACCCCTCATGTGCATATGTGTGTGTGAGAGAGTCCTGGTTGTGTAGTGGGTTATAAGTTGGACTGCTAACTACAAGGTCAGCAGTTCAAATCTACCAGCTTCTCTGAGGGAGAAAGATGAGGCTTTCTGATCCTGTAAAGATTCACAGCCTCAGAAACCATATGCAGGGTCTCTATGAGCTGGAACCTATTCCACAGCACATAACCTCCTGTATGTGTGTGTGTGTGTGTGTGTATATGCATAACCTTCTGTATGTGTGTGTGTGTATACATGTGCTATTGTGAAGTGCTGTTGAAATGATACAAAAGTCACAATATGAGACACAAGCATATCAATGATCACAGGGGACCTGGGAATGTTTCATCCTGCATGTATGTGTGCATATATCCATATATGGAGTCCTCTTGTGGAGTTGTAAGATAAGCACTGGACTGCTAACTTCAAGCTCAGTGGTTCAAACCCACTGGAATCTCCTCAGAGGCCCTAGAGAGGGTCACTATGAGTCAGAACGAACTCCACAGCACATACCACCTATTGTGTATATGTGTGTACATGTGCTACTATTAAGTGCTGTCGAGTTGGTTCAACATATTGTATTATTAACCACAAAGTCAGCAGTTCAAACTGACCAGCTGATATGGAAACAACTCGATGGTACATAACAATATGTATATATATATACACACACACACACATCTATATGAGGTTAACAGTCTCACCATCTGGTTAATGTTTATATCTTGTTCTGGCACAAGTTTTGGCCACACTTGAGTATCAATCTGCTTGCTGTTAGGTGTCGTGGAGTCAACTCTGACTCCTAGTGACTCTGATTAATTTCCAATAGCACTTTGTTTTTTGTCACAAAGTGCTCTGAGAGGACTTCAAAACATTTGTGGAAAAAATCTATTACCTTTAATTCCATTTTTCAATGAAATTTTTGAGGTTACCTCATAATAACAACCATGATGCCATTCCCATCACATTTTTTCTTTTTCTTTTTTTTGTTTTTTAAGTTTTGGCTGTTTCTAAGAGCGAAACAGAATAGACTCTGATTCTGAAAAAAAGCAGGGCCCTGTTTAGTAAACGTTTAGTGGAGTGATTTAGCACAAGTCCATTAAAACAAGTTTTTTC
The DNA here is from genome assembly GCF_000296735.1 of Chrysochloris asiatica. Lineage (NCBI taxonomy): Eukaryota > Metazoa > Chordata > Mammalia > Afrosoricida > Chrysochloridae > Chrysochloris > Chrysochloris asiatica. Next base: position 5,964,411 of record NW_006408666.1, on the reverse strand, counting down.
ATGTTTGCAGAAGAGGAAACTGATCACACAGAGAAAATTAAAGCAGCTACATAAGTACTTTGTACCATGGAGACTGAGGGTAGTATTTATTTGTTAACATATCTGGACCATTCAGGTTGTATGGGTACATAGGTTTCTAAACTGTGCTTATAAGCATTGCCATACCTAGAGGTATTTAAGGGTTAATTAGAATTTTTTATTTTAAATTTTAATGTCATAATTGTGTTCATAGGGGCTCTCTTCTCAACCTATTTCATCAATTTGCAAGGAGGTAAAGAATGCAGACTACTCATTACATTCAGAAACAAATCTGAACTCATTAGCAGCCCTCACAGTGTGCAATCTCCAGCCATTACTTTGAATAAAAGTCACCTTTCTTATGGCAAAAGGTAATACAGCACTGGCCAATTAATACGGCTTTCTTAACTTCATCACAAGGGCAACATTCTGTCTGACAGAGTGTTCATTACAACTGCACTTCATGTCCTCAAAGACACTAGGAAAATTTGTCCAGAATGTAGGTAACAATGACGACACCATTAGATATTGTTAGAATGTTTTGATTTTTTTTTTTTTTTAATGTTTCATTGTGAATTATGTGATAGTTTACATGGCAGAACATTAGCTTTACATTCATCCCATCGTATATCATTTCATTGCCATGGTTACAATCCCCTCCATGAATCATCAACCAATGAAAGGGTATATCCTGCAAGCCTGCCCTCTGGTCGTCAGCACACAGCCCCTGTCTTTCTCTGGGTCTAAAGTCCCCAGCAACTCCATCTCTATACATCATCATCTCTGGCGTCACTGCTTCTCTGGGTAGGGTCCTGCTCTCCTCTTTTCTCCCTTGATGGTCCCAGGGACATCCTCTCCTAGAGAGCAAAGTCAGTCACTTCCCTCCTTTGGCTACAAAATGCCTACTTTTACATTTCCAACCCTCACAATCAGTCCTGATAACAATTATTCACTATTGTATCACAACACACCTATCCACACCTCCTTTCACCAGTCCCGCCCAGGCAGATTGGTTACTACTCAATGGAGATTCTACCTTCCTTCACACCCTCTGGATCTAGGCTCCCTCTTGAAAGCTTGTAAGCCAGTCACTTCTTGCCTTTGTAGCTCCTTCTTGTAGCCCCCCCTCCCCCCTTTTGGGTAGCCAATGTTCAAGTTGCCCATCCCTGTCTACTCTGTGTGTGGAGGGGGTGGGAATGATCCTTGCTGTAAGGATTTGTTTCCTCTTTTGAGCTACTGCATCCATAGGTGTAGGTCAAGTTCATTGAATTGTATCAAATTACTCATTTTTTTTTTCCTCTTCTATCTTCTTCTGGTTGAACTTTGATCATCCAGTCATTGAAGCCAGGCCAAGTGGGTATTATCTGCACGTATGGGTGTTCTTGTGCATATGCCCTCTCTTCTTATCAGCTGGATGCTTCACTCTCCACTCTAGTCCTCTGTGCCTATGTCACTGACTCTGGGCCCAAGAGTCCCCAGGTCTTGTCACACTGCTGGCCAACCAGGTCTCCAGCCAGGTTGACAGGAGTGTATTGAACATTGCTAGGGCTTAGCTCGCAGCTTCACTGGGCATGTTGTAGCCCCATTTTAGATATTCCAATCAGTTATAGGCAGAAGAAGGACTTACAAGCTTCCTATGGTGATATTTTTTGCTATTCCTTTCTCTCCCCTACCAGTGCCTATTTTATAATGGTATGCCAGGGAAACCAAGATTCGAAAGACAGCCAAGCATCTTAACATTATTTCCCCCCTTTTCCCCATCACACCCATGTCACAATCCCTGTATCCCAGATCCTTGTTGTTCCAAGGTTGTGCATACATCATTATTTACCTCTGTCCCACTTAGCCCATGCAAACCTACATAATTGTTTTCCCATCTGCTTTGTTCTTCCATTCCCCTCCCCCTTCTTGTGCATTGCTCCCTCCCCAGCACAAACCTATCCTATGTCTATTCCTTGCCCTGTGCTCCACCTTTACCTCTCTCCCCCACCCACCCCCCACATCCAGGTAACCAGCAAAATACACCCGCTTTAGTATGGGTTATTTTTCTTAGTCTTTTACAGTCCTGTTCAGTATTTCTCCTTTTGTGACTGACAAATTTCACTCAACAAAATGTCCTCAAGGTTCATCCATGTTATGCAGTGGCTTGCAGCTTCTTTGTTATTCTTCAAGGTAGCATAACATTCCATTATGTGTATGTACCACAGTTCATTTATACATTCTTCAGTTGATGGGTACTTTGGCTTTCTCCATCTTTTTGCTATTGTAAATAGTGCTCCTGTGAACATTGGTGTGCATATATCTACTCATGTTATGGCTCGTATTTCTTGTGCATAAATACCGAGTAGAGGAATTGCTGGATCATAAGGTATTTCTATTTCCAACCTTCTGAGGAAGCACCATCTTGCTTTCCAGAGAGGTTAGACCATTTTGCAGTCCCACCAACAATGCAAGAGTGTCCCAGGCTCTCCACATCCCCACCAGCATTTATTGCCCTCTACATTTTTTATCTTTGCTGTTATTGCTGGTGTGAGATGATATCTCATTGTTGGTTTGATTTGCATCTCTCTAATGGCTAGTGATAGTGAACATTTCATCATGTTTGTTGGCTGCCTGGATCTCCTCCTTGGTGAAGTGTCTGTTCATATCCTGTGCCCATTTTTCAATTGGGTTATTTGTCTTTTTCTTGAAAACAGAAAATTTCAAAGCACAGCTCAAGAAGACAAAATCTTTGTAATACACAAAGAAATGTGTGAAGACCTAGAATTAAAATACCCAAAGTGATGAACCAGTTCAGCATTTATCAAGTTGGAGGAACTTAAGGAAAAAAATCCAAGCCACAGGTTGCAATATTGAAGGATTTTATCAGCAAAATATTGAATGATACAGAAAACATCGAAAGAAGATAAAAGGAATTCACAGTCACTATACCAGAAAGAATTGGTTGATTTTAAATAATTTCAAGATGTAGCATATGATCAAGAACTGATGATACTATAGGAAGAAGACCAAGCTGTATTGAAGACATTGGTGAAAAACAAGGCTCTGGGAATTGATAAAATACAAATTGAAATGTTTCAACAAATTGATGCAGTACTTAGTAATGTATGCCAAGAAATTTGGAAGACAGCAGCCTGGTAAACTGATTGGAAAATTCTCTATTTGTGACTATTCCAGAGAAAACTGACTCACTAAAATGTGGGAATCATCAAACAGTATCATTAAATCACATGCAAGTAAAATTTTCCTAAAGATGATTTAAAAGGGTTTTAGCAATACATTGACCAGGAGAATCCTGAAATTCAAGCTGGATTCAGAAGAGGACACTTGTTACTTTGAGCCATTTAATTAAATTGCAAATTCGATTAAGTCTCCTAAACATCTTTCTTGTATTCTTTGCTTTCACCCAAGATCCACCTGATGTCAGCAATGATATCCCTAGTTCCATCTTGTCTTCGGAATCTGGTTTGAATTTCTGGTGATTGCCTGTCGATGTACTGTTTCAACCATTTAAAAATGATCTTTAGCATAATTTTATTTGTATGTGCTATTGATGACATTGTGCGATGATTTCTACATTATGTTGGGTCACATTTCTTTGGAATGGGTACAAATATGTATCTCTTCCAATCAGTTGACCAAATATGCAGTCATCTTCCAGAATTCTTGGCATGGATGATTGAGTTCCTCCAGTGCTACATCAGCTTGTTGAAAGATTTCAAATTGTGTTCATCTGTTCCTGGAACGTAGCTTTTCACCCCTGCCCACAGTGCAGCTTGGACGTCTTCCTTCAGTACCATCAGTTCTTGATCATATGCTACCTCTTGAAATGTTTGTATACTTATAATTTGCTTTTGGTGCAGTGAATGTGTATTTTTTCCATTTTCTTTTTATGATTTCTGTCTCATTCAATATTTTACCTATAGAATCAATATTGTAACCTGAGGGTTGATTTCTTCTTCTTCTTCTTCTTCAGTTCTTTCAGCTTGAGAAATGCTGAGCATGTTCTTCTCATGGGTTTCTAACTCAGCTCCAGATGTTTGCATACTGATCGTTGTACTAGTTTTCTGCAGCTGCCCTTTGAAATGTTCTGTTCAGCTCTTTGACTTCCTCATTTCTTCCATTCACTTGAGCTTCTCTATGCGCAAGAGTAAATGTCAGAGTTTTTTTTTTTTTTTACATCTATTTTATATTTAGCCTTTTCTTTATTTCTTATCTTTTTTTGATCTTTGCTTTCCTCCTGTATGATGACCATGATGTCATCCCACAACTCTTCACGGTTTCTGTCATTTGTGTCTAATGCATCATATCTGTTCTTCAGATGGTCTTAAATTCAGGTGGGATGTATTCAGCATCATATTTTGGCTCTTATGGACTTGTTTTAATTTTCTTCAGTCTACCTCTGCAATGGTTTTGGGTGATGTTTTAAGCTTCTCCACTGTTTCTTTGCACAGATGTAGGCAATTTGATACCTGAGTATGCCATCTGGTGAGGTCCATGTGTATAACACTTACTGAAGTGGGGAAAACCAGGGAGCAACAGAGGTCATCAAGTGAGTAAGATATGAAATGAAAAGTTCTGTCTCCATTGGTGAGTTTTAAAGGAATAATTTGGGTGGAATGGTAAAGAAAATTGAGTTAAAACAAGTTGAGGATAGACTGCAATGTAAGGGAGATACTGCAAGGTCACATAAACCAAGACTGTTTTTCGATCATAAAGTTAGTGTTGCGTGGACAGAACATGCACATTAAAGTATACTCAAAATAAAATGTCTATATGTTCATTTATACATCATGTGTTTGTGAAGTTCACAGTTATTGCTGGCAATGTTTATGTGTTACCTAGCAATGTTTATGAATTGTCTGCTATAGTTGAGCTGATAGCCCTTGAGCAATGAGATGTGTTCTCTGAAGCTCATCTTATCTAAAATCAATCATTGGCCTCTTACCTTTCCTTTGTTCTCAATGTATAAAGATACCTCTCTCCATTTGCATGGTGCAACAGCTGGCATTTTGGCCTTGTGCTGCCCATCAAGAACTTTTCTATCTACCAATAAACCTTTAAAAAATGAAAAAAAAAAATATATATGTGTGGTCTGCTGAAAGGCTGAGGTGGTAGACACTATGTACTACTTCATGGGCATGCTTGTTTCTCTACCCCAGAGTAACTTTGGGAATATATAAAATATTTCATAGAGGGATGATTTTAGAATAGATTTATTCGGTTGAAAATGAGTAAATTGGACAAATGAAATTGAATTTATGCTTATTAATTTCAGAACAATATTAGTAAATGCTTATTCCTCTGCAAGATGCCGCAAGTGAGAAAATGGTACCAAGGACTTCCTGAATGATCCATCTGATGGAAGCTTGTAAGTCAGCTGGGTGGTTAATAGAACAGTACAATAAATGGCATGGGGGAGTATGGAAAAATATGATAAAAATTTAAAGGAAGGAAAAAGCATAGTATATATTGATCAAATTTAGAGTTAAAATTAGGGAAAGATTAGAATATAATTGAAATTCCAAGAGCTAGCAAAGGATTCAAATAATAGGTGAGATTTATGTAGCTTGGAAAGCAAAACTAAACTTAAGAATTCATTGTCAGTAATACTAATAGTTAATATTTATTGAACAATTTCTACTTGCTAGACACTAAGTTAAGTTGTATATGTGCACCCCCATGAAATTAATATCAACACTATCTTTATAGTTACCGCTGGGGAGATCAGAGGCAATGGATAATAACACCCAGATCATCGTTAAGTGACACGAATAGCTGCCAACTCATAAAGTCTGTATAGGGTTTCCAATGAGTGGCTGGTGGGTTAGAACTCACCCCATAAAGCTATACCAGTTTTAAAACGAGATTGTTGGAAAACAAAATGTAATCATTCTATTATACCTATCATTGGTACAACAGCTTCTTGAGCACTTCAAATTAACTAATTAATATTAAAACAGGTTCAATTCAAAAAGGTCAGGAGGGGGAGTTCGCCGTGGTCACTCGCCGCCGGAGGGGCAGAGCACGCAGGAGGATCGGGGTGCCGGGTTGGCTGGTTGCCAACCGCAGGGCCGCAGAATGGCTGCCCTTTATGGGGGTGTAGAGGGGGGAAACACAAAGTCCAAGGTGCTGCTGCTCTCCGAGAATGGGCAGATCCTGGCAGAAACGGACGGACCCAGCACAAACCACTGGCTGATCGGGGCCGACCAGTGTGTGGAAAGGATCAACGAGATGGTGAACAGGACCAAGACGAAGGCAGGGGTGGACCCTCTGGTACCTCTGCGCAGCTTGGGCTTGGCCCTGGCCGTTGGGGAGCAGGAGGACACGGCCGAGATCCTGGTGGAGAAATTCAACAACCAATTCCCTCACCTGAGTGAAAGCTACATCATCACCACGGATGCTGCCGGCTCCATCGCCACTGCTGTGCCAGATGGTGGAATCATTCTTATCTCTGGTACAGGTTCCAACTGTAGGTTCTTCAACCCGGATGACTCTGAGGGCGGCTGTGGAGGCTGGGGCCACATGATTGGGGACGAGGGCTCGGCCTACTGGATCACACACCAAGCAGTGAAAACAGTATTCGACTCCATGGACAACCTAAGGACGGCTCCTTATGACATTGACTACATCAAACAGGCCATGTTCAACTATTTCCAGGTGCAAGGTCGGCTAGGAGTCCTCACCCACTTGTACAGGGATTTTGATAAAGGCAAGTTTGCTGGGTTTTGCCTCCCAGTTGCAGAAGGTGCTCAGCAAGGTGACCCCCTTTCCCGGAACATTTTCTGGAAAGCTGGGGAAATACTGGGCAAACACATTGCAGCTGTGTTACCTAAGGTAGACCCGATCTTGTTCCAAGGAGAGATGGACCTCCCCATCGTGTGTGTGGGCTCTGTGTGGAAATGCTGGGAGCTGCTGAAAGAAGGATTCCTTTCGGTTCTGATGAAGGGCAGAGAGAGCCTACCTCAGAACTTGTTCTCCAGATTCACCTTAATGAAGCTAAGGCAGTCCGCGGCTCTGGGTGGAGCCAGCCTGGGGGCCAAGAGCATTGGGTACCTCCTGCCGATGGACTATAAGGCCAATGTCATCGCATTTTACTCCTACACCTTCTCTTGCGGGGCTGGAGCCAGCGGCCTCACCTCCAATACGAATGGACAATGGTTGCTGGAAAGGAGGAGGCTTTTTCTGTCTTTTTTCTTAGGAAGAAAACAGCACATGTAAAAGAAAATACACACAATTTATCCACTCCCCCCTCACACTTCCCCTGTTTGTGAGGGGATTTTTCTTAATTTGCAATTCAAGATTAGAAAAATGAATGGATAAATTTAGAAAGCCTAAATTATGTACAGAGAGATGAGACCCAGACAGTGATGAATATAATACCTCCTATTTAGACTGAAAAACAAAAGAACATTTGTCATGAAGGAGAGAAAACTTCAGAATGTTTTGTTTTATCAAGCTAAGGAAGGTAATATCTCAGTAAACTTCAAAATCCCCAGAGGAAAGTATCCTGTTCAAATGAACAGTTAGGGGGTTACAAGTGTTCTCAGATCTTCACAAAATAGAACAGAAGGCAGATGTGTGTGTGTGTGTGTGTGTGTGTGTGTTTAGTGAGGTGTGGATGGGGACTTCGATGCAAAGGTTGGGAGTAGAGAAACTTGAGGGAATTCCTGAAGTGGAAAGAAGGCATTCCGGTGAAGGAATTATGTTCTAGAAGTAGAAAGAAGATTTCCTGGCACTTTCATCAGGATGCGTCTGATCCTTTCACTCCATAAACCTTAATGTCCGGCTCCAAATGAACCATGCTAAGTCACCTGGGCTGGACTCATTATGAGAGTCTGAAACTCAGAGAACCATCCCTTGCCTTTCATCTCGCATTACTTCAAAAACACTAGAAACCAGAGTTGTCTTCTTTCCCAAGCTCTGGGCACATTTCTTCTAGGAGTGTAATATCCATTGAATGAAAATAGCTGTCCACTATCAATAAATAAGAAGTATTAAACAAACTCACTCTAATGGAACTGTGCGGGGGTGCAAGGGATTCAGAGCCAGTCAAGCATCTCAGTGGCTTAATCCTGAGGATGTCACTTCATACATAGAGGCAGTGAAGGGAGTCCCGAGCTCCCGAAGCTTTCCAACTGCACATGGATCAACAAGTTAGGGGACATATTCATGAGAACAGTGCTTCCTATCACCATCAGGGTTCAACAAGCTCATCATTAGCATTATGGGAGAAATTTCACCTTGCCTGCATCTGAAAATGCCCTCTGTTCACAGCTGGTGCATGTGTGTGTGTGTGCGCACGCATGTGTCTTGTATTTAGATGTATGTTTGAAGGTGTGTGTCGGATTGTGCCTGCAACATTAGGGAACTGGTGGATGAAGTTTTTAAACAGACAAAAGCAGAATGTTTCTGACAAAAATCAAAAGTGTGTGGAATAAGTAAGGCCATTTCTTCTCCCCCTTTCCACTCTCTGCCCCCCAAACACACACACTAACAATGCATCCTTCTGATATATCTGAAGCTTGGAAATCCAGAATTGTGGATATTTCTGGAGGTCCTTGCTTTCACCCACTGTTTTTTTGTTGCCCTTTAGTGCTGTAGACTTGTTTTTGACTCATGGCAACCCTGCATAAGATTTCCGGGGTGCAGCTGGTAAGTCTGAGCTATCAGCCTTCCAGTGCTTATCCTAGAGCCCCACACCAGGACCCCTTCTCCCACAAGTTCTAATGCCATCAAACTAACCCTGATGGATAGTGGAGTGGCCACTGACCACCAAGCTTGCTTCTGCTATTCTGGTTGGGCAGGTGACTAGAAACACAGGACTCGCTACATAATTTGCAGTGTCCAGTGCAAAATGAAAATGCAGGGCCCCGTATTAAAAAACAGATTCAGAATTTCAAGAAGGCTGCAGCAAAACATTAAGCCAAGCACAGTGGAACCAGCCCAATAGAAATGAATCAAAGACCAGAATTCCTAAAAGAGTCACATACATTTGTATTATTCTATTCAACTTAGAACATGTCCATTCATTATTCGACATTTCCAGAGTGTACCAGTGTTAACCTTCCTTTCAAAATAGGGTCCCTGTTAAAATCCGTGGTGACTTAGAATGATTTAACACGCAGGCCTGGTCCCTTCAGCATGGTGTGAATTTAACTCATCCACTCCCTATGTCAGTTGTCAGTTGGTTCTTGTCTCTCATGAAAAACTACTGTAGATTGTCGCTGAGTCTCTGCTGATATATGTTGTTAAAGTGCCGTGGAGTCGGTTCCCACCCATGGTGACCCTGTACAGGGTTTCTGAGGTTGTAAATCTCTACAGGAGTGGAAAGCTGTATCTTTCTCCTGCAGAGAGGCTGGTAGTTTCAAACTGCTGACCTTAAGGTTCGTAGCCCGATTTGTAACCACTACGCTACCAGAGCTAAGGGCCCTATAAAGCAGATTACAACTGCCTGCAGGGTTGCTTTGGTTATAATCTTTACCAAAATAGACAGGCTGCTCTTCCAAGGAGCAGCTGATGAGTTTGAATCTCTAAGTTTCTGGTCAGCAGCCAAGTGTGTAACCATTGTCTCAGGGTTCCTTTCATAACACAATTTTGGATAGATCCATAGATTTCCATTCTTTACAAAAATGGTGTGATATCCTGCCTCAGTTATCTACCCTGTAAAATAGTAAAAGAAAATCTTACTCCTGCTCTGTGTCATCTCCTTAGGGATCTTTTTGCTTAAAGAATTGACAAATCATGACTAAAACCCCCTGCATGCTTACTGTCTGGAGATGATTGGCTGCACTCAATCTTCCAAGTCCATCCCCATCAACAGTTGGGAGGCCATCTCCCTGGGCACCCTACCAATGTATTGTTTCTAGATGCTGATGCTCCTATAAAATCTATACATTCATATGCAGGAAAATCATTTCAAACCCACTGTCGAAAGGAAAAACCATGTTTATGTTATTTCACTTTAAGATTAGTAATTGACAGTTCTGGAACTAAGTCATTATTACTACTTCCTAAAAATGCAGGTTTGGGGATTTAGCTCTGTTAATTTAAAAAAAAAAAAAAAAGCAATCAGAAAGTTATGGTCATAAGACATAGATAAATAAGTACTTTTAGTTGTAACTGTGTGAAATGAATTGTCCATAAGTGCTGTCGAGTCAGATCCTATTCATAGCAGACACTGTAGAGGGTTTCCAAGGAACAACTGGGAGGTTTGAACTATCAAAATTGAAGTAGCAGTCCTGTGCCACAGGAGGACTTCAAGAAATGAATAAAGTCACAGTAGAGGGATATCAATGCTGGTGTCAGATGGTCCTTGGCAGAAAGCAGAAAATATCAGAAATATATTTACTTACGTTTTATTCACGATGCAAGGATTTTTGACTGTGTGGATGAAAAGCTATGGATAACATTTTTGAAGAATGGGTATTCCAGAACACTTAATTGTTCTCATGAGGAACCTGTATAGAGAGGAGAAAACAGTCATTCAAACAGAACAAGGATATAGTCAAGAGTTTAAAATAAGGAAAGGTGTGCACCAGGGCTGTATTCTTACACGTACTTATTCAATCTGTATGCTGAACAAATAATCTTGAGAAGTTATATTATATAAATAAGAACATGACATCAAGATTAGAGAAGACTCACTAACAACCTTTGATATGCAGATGATACAACCTTGCTTGCTGGAAGTGAAGAGAACTTAAAATATCTAGTGATAAAGATCAAAGAACATAGCCTTCAGTATTGCTCCTCAATGTCAGGAAAACAAAAATCCTCACCACTGGACCAATAGATAGCATCACGATAAAAGGAGAAAAGAGAGAAGTTGTAAAAGAATTCATTTTGCTCAGATCAACCATCACCACTCATGGCAGCAGCAGTCAAGAAATCAAATGACTTATTGCATTAAGCAAATCTGCTGCACAAGACCTTTTTAAATTATTCAAGAACAAAGAAGTCAGCTTGAGGAATAAGGTGCACCTAATCCAAGCCACGGTATTTTCTATAGCACCATATGCATGCAAAAGTTGGACAATGAGTAAGGAAGACCGTAGAAGAATTGAAACATTTGAGTTATGGTGTTTGAGGAGAATATTCGAGTACCATAGACTGCCAGAAAAAGAAAGACATTCTGTGTTGGAATATGAAGTCAGAATTTTCTTTAGAAACCAGAATTGTAAAACTTCAACTCTCATACTTCAAATATATTATTAGTAGAAATCTGTATCTAGAAAAAGACATTATTCTTGGTAAAATACTGGTGTTGTTGTTAGATGCTGTTGATTCAGCACTGACTCTTAGAGACCCTATTCACAACAGAAGGAAACACTGCCCAGGTCTGGGCCAACCTCATTATTGTTGCTACGTCTGACCTCTTTGCTGCTGCCACTGTGTCAATCCATCACATTGGGGGTCTTCTTTTATTTCTCCAACCCTCCACTTTACCAAACATGATGTCATTCCCTCCTGATAATGTGTCTGAAGTATGAGAGACAAAGTCTGGCCATCCTGTCTTCTAAGAGCATTCTGGTTGTTCTCCTTCCAACACAGATCTATTTGTTCTTTTAGCAGTCCATGGCACTTTCAATATTCTCCTCCAATGCCATAACTCAAATGCATCAATTCTTCTATGGTATTCCTTGTCCAACTTTCACATACATATGAGGTTATTGAAAATGCCATGGCTTGGGTCAGGAGCACTTTAGTCCACAAACTGACATCTCTGCTCTTCAACACTTTAAAGAGGTCTGTTCAGCAGATTTGCCTAATGCAATATTTCGTTTGATTTCTTGACTGCTCCTTCTATAAATGTTGATGTTTGATCTGAGCAAAATGAAGTCTTTCTCCATTTATATGGATGTTGTTTATTGGTCCAGTGTTGACAGTACTCATGAGAAACCTGTACATAGAACAAGAGGTAGTGATTCAAACAGAACAAGGAGACACTGAATTGTTTAAAATTAGGAAAGGTATGTGACAGGGTTGTATTCTTTCACCATATTCACTCAATCTGTATGCTGAGCAAATAACTCAATAAATTGCATTATATGAAGAAAAATGTGGCATCAGGACTGGAGGAGGACTCATTGACAACCTGTGATATGCAGATGAAACAAGCTTGCTTGCCGAAAGCAAAAAGGACTTAAAATATTTAATGATGAAGATCAAAGACCCAGCCTTCAGTATGAGTTGCACATCAAAGTAAAGAAAACAAAAATCCTTACCACTGGACCAATAAATAATACCCATTGAAGTCAAAGAATTCATTTTGCTTGGAACAACCATCAGCACTCATTGAAGCAGCAGTCAAGATATTCCTCGTTCCATCGCCACTTCTGAATCCAGCTTGAACTTCTTGAAGCTCTCTGTCCGTGTATGGTTCTAGCCATTTTTGTATTATCTTTAATAAAACTTCTCTTTCACAGGATATCAATATTACCCAATGATTTTTGCACTCTGTTGGGTCACTTGTCTTTGGAATTGGGCACATGTATGGATCTCTTCCAGTCATTTGGCCAGGTAGTTGTCTTCCCAAATTCTTGTCATAAATGAGTGAATGCCTCCAGTGCCACATCAGTTTGTTGAAAGATTTAAATTTGTATTCCACCAATTTCTGGTGCCTTGCTCTTTGCCTTCAATGCACCTTGGACTTCTTCCTTCAGTATCATTGGCTCTTGATTATATGCTACCTCTTGGAAAGGTTGAACATCAGCCATTCGTTTTGGTACAGTGACTCTGTGTACCTTCCATCTCCTTTCAATGCTTTCAGCATCAGTCAATATTTTATCTATATTGTTGGTAAGTACCATCAAGTCAGTTCATAGTGACCTTGCATAGGGTTTCTAAGGAGTGACTGGTGTGCTTGAACTGCTGACCTTGCGTTTCAAACCGACATTGCAGTCTAGCGCATTACCCTACAACACCACACCTGGACTCCATTTGCCCATAGAATGCTTCAATACCGCAAGTCAAGGCTTGAATTTTTTCTTCAGCTCCCTCAGCTTTTAGAATGCTGAGCATGTTCTTTTCTTTTGGTCTCCTAACTCTATCATGCGTTCTCCAGCCTCATTTCTGTCTCCTAGGACATATTTTTAACTACTGATCCTTCTTCTTTGTTTCCAACATTTGTATTCTAATCACCAGTAACTATCAATATATCTTGATTGCATGCTTGATCTATTTCAGACTGAAGAAGTTGGTAGGATTCTTCCATTTCATCAATGGTTTTAGCGATTGGTGCATAAACTTTAAAAATATGGTATTAACTGTTCTTCCTAGTAAGCATATGGATATTATCTTATCACAGACAGTATTATACTTCAGGATGGATCTTGATATGTTCTTTTTGATAATGAATGAGAGATGCCATTCCTCTTCAATTTGTCATTCCTGGCATAGTAAATCATGATTGTCAGATTCAATATGGCCAATACCAGTCTACTTCAGTGTATTATTCAGGGCATTAATGTTTATGTGTTCCATCTCAACTTTGGCAATTTCCGATTTTCCTAAATTCACTCTTGTACATTCCATGAGCTGATTATTAATATATGCTTACTTCTGTTTCTCTTCATTTTGAGTTGTGCCCCATCAGCAAATGAAGGTCCTGAGGACTTTACTCCATTCAAGTCATCACAAACAACCGTACTTTGAGGAGGCAACTCTTCTCCACTTGCATTTTTAGTGCCTTCAAACCTGTGGGGCTCATCCTCTGGTACTATATCTGACAAAGTTCTGGTGCTCTTCATCATGCTTTAGTCAATATTCTGATGTTGACAATTTTCCACTGTTAATTCATTTGGTTGACTAAATAATCAGAAGTAGTCCATCTGTCCTTCTTCCTAGTCTTTCTGTGTCTGGTAGCACAGAAGTATGTCCACTGGCGGTGACCCTGCTGGTGCTTAAAATACCTGTGGCATAGATTCCAGAATCACAGTAACTCGAAAGTCACCACAATATGACAAACTGACAGTTGAGTGGTGGTGGTAAAATAAACGGTCATCCAAAAAGAGGAAGATCCCCAAAGACATGGAATGCCACAGAGGCAGCAGCAACCAGCTTAAGCATCTCAATCATTGCGTGGATGGTTCAGGACCGGGCAATGTTTCATTTTGGTGTGCATAGGCTTGCTGTGAGTTGTACCTGACTCAATGGTACCTATGAATAACAACAATAACTACCTCTTGGGAGTGCCATGGCTTTCTAGCATAAACATTGGATTGCCAACCACAATGTTGAATATACCAGTTGCTCCACAGAGAAAGATGAGGCTTTCTGCTCCCACAAAGACTTATAGCCTCAGGAATCCTACACAGGGTTCCTATGAGTCAGAACCAAATTAATGGCACACAACAAGAGCAATAACAGCAACTACTCGGAGTCACACTGTGTTCCCTACTATCTTCCAAGTCCCACAAACTGAGTAAAGCCTTAAGTTCTCATCACAGCTTCATTTTCTCATTAACTCATTTCCTCCACCACCAAGTGGTAGGAAAAAAATGGCATGAAATTTTCTATGAAGAAGAAAATATACATATACTTACATATGTATATATACAATGTATATTTATAACTATGAACTGATTCTTTCTTCCTTCTAGCCCAAATTGAAAGAATCAGTCTTCCCAGGGTCTCTCTTCTTGCTGGGATGGTACAGCTGTCTGGCAGCTCAGCGATTTATTTAAACACTGGTTTGAAAGTCCAACACAGGGACTTGGAGCAAGGTGAGTGTGCCTGGCCAGAACTGAATGATTAATCATATCATTCATATATCTGTAATTAAAAAAAAAAAAAAGTAAAAGTCTCCATTATCTAAAACTGTCTATTTAAAAACATGTTTGATATCTGACCAAGAAACCAGGGGTAATGTGTTTTTTCCACCAAGCAGCAAGGAACACAAATGAACCTAGAGGGTTAAGGTAGTTAAATAGAAAGATATATGTTTCAATGGAGTTGGGCTTTAAAATTACTCGTAATTTATCCACTTACGAGACATGCATTGAGGTAAAATGATCAGTAGTAATGTGCAGCAGAAAGATATATACTTTTTTAATTGTAGCCACGAGGAAAAAAGCAGCATGGAATAACTTAATCGTTGCTAATTATAATATCACTGAGGTAATTACAATAGATTTTGATTGTCTCATTTTCACACCAGAGGAGGGCACAATGCTGGCATTTCTCTTAATACATATTTGTTTTTAGAGAAGAGCTGACAATTACACTAATTGTAGTCACAGCATGAAACTTTGTTTTTAAAGAAAAATTTGTCTACATGTCACATGGAATAAATGCACCCTTTCTGTTTTGTTAGGTGCAAATTAAAGACACATTAATTGCTTTGTTTACTATGGTAAGAGATCTCTGCATTGTTGCAAATATTACCAATTTTACTGGAGCAAAATTCATTTCAAAGTCCCCAACTCCCAAGAAAGTGCGCCACTGCTAAAATGAGTCACTTTTATTAAGGGTTAAGAAGACAGCCTGTCCCCATCACCTGAAAATCACAATAATTTTCAAATTCACAACCACCATTTAAGAAGGTGCAGAAAAATCGTGATAAGAAACTGCCAATGACAGCTCAATTTTTAGATGTGTCTTATCCTGCTACTGGAAAA
This sequence comes from Chrysochloris asiatica, assembly GCF_000296735.1. Taxonomy (NCBI): domain Eukaryota; kingdom Metazoa; phylum Chordata; class Mammalia; order Afrosoricida; family Chrysochloridae; genus Chrysochloris; species Chrysochloris asiatica. The sequence continues at coordinate 5,948,773 of NW_006408666.1, read as the reverse complement.
ACCAATTTAGGTGCCAAACATATCTGAATCTCTAGGGTGTACTGTGAGTAACTGGATGACAAGACCTCATAACCACAATCAGCCAGAAACCTGGCCCCCACCACAGCAGAAGAGAGAACATCAAAGGCTTGAGATTTGCAGGTATAGTCAGAGTGGGTGTTGGTCAGTTCTCCGTGCCCATGCACGCGTTGGCTACTGACAGAATCGTCTCCCTGGTAATAACAAAACAGCCTCAGAACTTGGTTTTCCCACGATGACATGCATAAGTGTGTTCTCTTGCCTTGATCTTTCCAATAAGATTTACTTGGACTGTGGGTCACTTCCAGGTTTCCAACTTTTATAACCATGTCACCAAAGTTAAAAGAGAAGGGATGGAGAGCGGGATGAACAGTCAGAGAAATGTGCAGCAGCCTGTCAGGTGGTTGGCCAGTCACAATGCTTTCCAGACTGTAGTTTATATTATTGAACTTCTTGTTGTTACGAAATGCCATTGAGTCAGTTATGACTCGTAGCCACCATGTGTAGAGTTTTCAAATTGCTGCTAGGGAGTTTGAGCATCTGACCTCGTAGTTCAAACCAACCTGCAGGCCAATGTTTTATCCAGAGTCACCCTAGAGATCCAATTATTGAACTTGAGCATTCTTTCTTGTACTGCTGTTGTTGTTGGGTGCCAACAAGCTGGTAAGATTCACAGCAACCCTATGCACAACAGAAGGAAACAACCAGCCACCCAATCCTAGCTGCGTTAGTGTGTTAAACACCGCTTGAAAAAACCCACAGCAAGTGACTTTGAGTAACTTACATAGAAAGCTAACCTAAACCCTGTAAAGACTCAGGATCAAATTGTCTCATGCTACAGCAGAACAGCAAGCTGTCCCCCAAAGCCAAGGATGCCTGCAGAACTGTACCAGCATGGGCGCTGTACTCAAGGGAAAGATTAGATCAAATGTGGAATACAGCAAGAAAAAGCTACAAAAGACTGTTGTTGATTTCCTATTTTTCTCATTTGTTTCAAACACTAAAGAATCCGGACATGTGAATGTTAGAGAAAATTGTGCATTGAATGTGTCTACTTAGTCAGGCATGGCAGGCAGATAGTGACCACAAAGTTCAGATGAGTAACCCTTCTGGGCAATTTTCAATGCTGCAGTTGCCATTTCTAAGAATCCTTATTAAACATTTCCTAGACCTCTGTTCTTGTTAGTAAGTGCCATTGAATTGGTTCTGACTCATAGCAACCCTGTCTAGGGTTGCCAAAGAACGACAGGTGAGGTTGAACCACTGACCATGTGGTGCAAACCAACCATGAAGTCTAGTGCTTATCCTACAGGGCCCAAGACCCCTCAGACATGAGGACATCTTTTCTCCTCTGTAACACCCCACAGTTAAGTTGTCCAGCTTTCCTACCAGCCTCTTGCCTCGGTTTTCCCTGTCTCCATTCCTGCTTTCACTATTGTAATTCCAAGCCTCATCACCACTTCATAAATTCTGCAGCAATCCTTAACAGTCCTCTTTGCGTTCCATTATGCTAGAAGTGATTCATTAGTATACCATAGGCAGATAGTCCCCCTTCACAACACCATCCTGGCCAGCTACCTTCACTGGCTATTTGGCTTTTAACCCCTTTTGTTATTTCTCAATCGAGATTCCCTATCAGACCATTTACAGTCATTCCAGTGTTGATCCAGCTAAGGTGGACAACTTGATGAATCACAGGTAGCATTCAAGAGCCAGAGACTTTGGCATTAGGATGATCTAGGGTTTTGCCTCAGTTTTCAGACCTACTGACTGTATTTTTGTTCTTATTTGGTTTCATCATGTTAGTAAATGATGGGAAAAGAATATTTAGCAGAAATACCCTTTAGGCTGGACTAAGATCCAGATGTCTGTTTATTTCTAAACCTTTCTCTGGTTTTACTGTCTTAATGTACTTGCTCCTTAACTTGAAATGTCATTCCCTCATCCTAAAATCAAAATGCTGTTGTCAAGTGCTGTCAAGTCACTTCTAACTCACAGTAACCCTGCATAGGGTCTCTGAGGAGCTGCTGGTGGCTTTGAGACACCCACCTCACAGTTAGCAAGTCCAGGGCTTAACTTACAGCGCCATTCCAGGATAACGCAGCTACAATGCTGTCACATCCATGAAGTAGGTACCTCTGTACACCACCGTTCTGTGCATTTCTAAAGTGTTCACCAAAAGTTGCATTTTATTCCACTCTTTAGTGCAGCAGTGCCTAAGTCACACACCATGGACTCCAAGGACAGTAAGATTAAACATGTTTATTTAAAAAGCTGAAGTTCTTACTGAACTTGAACCAGAACTATGATAGTGTTCCCCTTCGTCAAGTTCCAAGTTCAGACATCACAGGATCTTGCTGACTCTTCCTCTAAGTAGGTCATTTTATGTCCCTCAAACCAATTATGAGGCTACCTTCTCATTCCAGACCCTGCATCAATAGAAAGGAAGACGGGGCTAAACAGCTAAGAATAATAATAATTCTTGGAAATAGAAAATATGTTCCCAAAATAATACACTGGACAGTTTGCATAAAAATATAACTCAAATAAAGGTTTATTTGTTTGTTGTAAGTGTTGTCAAGTCAGTTCTGACTCATAGCGATTGGTAAGCTTGAACCACCAACGTTGCTGTTCAACTCAACCTTGCAGTTGTTGTTGTTGTTATGTGCTGTTGAGTCAGTTCCAACCCATATCGACCCTGTACAGGGTTTCCAAGGTCGTAAATCTTTACGGGAGCAGAGAGCCTCCTCTTTCTCCCACAGAACAGCTGGTAGTTTCAAACTGCTGACCTTGCAGTTCTCAGTCCGATTCGTAACCACTACGTTACCAGTACAGCACATTAACCCACAGTGTCACACAAGGACAGCATCTGAAAAATAATAAGTATGTATCTCATTAATAAGTGCAAGATAAAAATAAATGTGAAGTATTATTGAAAATATAAAATAGAGTTTACACAACCTTCTCCAATAGTTATTCAAAGGAGTACAAGAATAAAAGATATTCAATGAAGAAATAATATGATAAAGTAGCTTAGAGCTTAAGATATATACCCGTCTTTAGATTTAACTATTACCACATTCTTCTGTTGCAGTGACAATCATTTTGGTGTTGGTGGTTATGTGCCAAAGAGTTGGTTCCGACTCACAGCAACCCTGTATAGGATTCCTGAGGCTGCAAATCTTTACAGGAGCAGAAAGTATCATCTTTCTCCCTTGGAGCTGCTGGTACCTTGAGATTAGCAGCCCGACAGTGAGAATCAGAGGGAATTAACAACAACAACAACAACAACAACAACAAAAACTACTAGGAATATTCTGATACTATGTGTAGCCTCTGACAGTTAAGACAGTGTATCCCCACCTAGAGATGACTAGGACCTGGGAGGCAGTGAAAATTCTCCAGAGCACACCTGCATTATGTAAGTGCAGAGATAGCCACAGAATAGGTAAAACAAAAAACAAAAAAAACCAGAAATCATTTCGAGTGGATTAGAAATATGGGGCTGGAAGAAAACTTCCACTTCACATATAAAATATAATTCTATATGGCTTGACCTTTTTCTATTATGGGCATATAATACTTTTATGATACAATTATTTTCTGCTTTTCCCAAAATTGAGCTTAGATTGTATTATGAGCATTTCCAAGTAATTATTTTTCTTCAAACTCAAAATTGTTTTATAGAATTATAATTTATGAAGATACAGTACATTATGCAAGTGCCTCACTGTAATACCTCCAGGATTTTTCTTGATTTTTGCGGCTATAAATAATTCCATGGTGAAAAATATTCATTTTTGTGTGTATCTCTGATTATGTCCATATAATTCATTCTGAGAAATGATATTACATCCTAAAGTCTTCTGGTATGTATAATCAGTTGTCCTCAAGAAAGATTATAGCAGCTTAAAGCCTACCCCAAAGAAGATAATGGTACTCATTTTGTTATCCTGGTGTGGTGCTGCAGGTTAATACACTGAACTGCAAAGTTGCATTGAACTGTAAGGTTGGCAGTTCAAGCTCACCAGCCACTCCTTTGAGATCCTATGTTCACTATGAGTTGGAAACAACTCGATGGCACTTAACAACAACAACAACAACCCTTAGATGGCCATGGCCATCTTTTATCCTGAATGGTCCATCAATCATAACTACTGAATTCCTTTCACATTTAAGTCATTGAACTAGAAACCAAGGACTCCCTACAAATAACAAATGAAATAAACAGTTTAATATATCTGATGTGAAGCAAATTAAAAGCATGTAAGATGCAAATTAATTAATAAGGAGCAACACAGGCCTTCTTGTGTTTAGAAACCATGTAAGAAAAGAGTTGATCAATTTTGTCACATCAAAGTTAAAATAAAACAAATCACAAAAGTTCTCTATAGAATAAAAAAGAGGAGAAAGAGAGAGGAAGAGAAGGAAAGCGGAAGGAAGAAGGAAAGCGGAAGGAAGGAAGAAGCACAAGCCACAGATGTGGAAATATGTGTGTAATAAAGAACAGGAAAGGATTTCAACAGAGAAGAAAAGGATTTCCAGAGGAAGATGGATTTGGATCATGAACAAGCAATGAATCAATGAAGCAATATAAATGGTTAGTAAGTGTGACATGTCTTTTCAGTAGCCTCATGTGCATAAGAAAGTTGGACAATGAATATGGAAGGCTGTAAAAGAGTTGATGCATTTGAGTTCTGGTGTTGGAGAAGAATGTTAAAGGTACCAAGGACTTTCAGAACAAACAAATCTATGTTGGAGGAAGTACAACCAAATTGATTCTTAGAAGCCACGTTGGCCAGAATTTGTCTCTCATACTTTGAACATGTTGTCAGGAGGGACCAGTACCTGGAGAAGGACATTATATTGGGTAAAGTGGGGGGACAGCAAAAAAGAGGGAGTTTCCCAACAAGATGGGTTGACACAGTGGCAATAACAATGGTCTCAAGTGTCGCAGCAATTGTGAGGATGTTGCAGGACTGGGTAGTGTTTCATTCTGTTGTACATCACGGTTATTATGGGTAAGAACCAACTTGATGGCACCTAACAACAACAACAAAGTGTGCAGTAGTGCTTAGCTTCAAATTACTCAAACAGTGAGATAGTATTTTTGTCAATAAATATATTTCAAAGAGTATCAAAATCCAGTATTATTCGTTTATGGGAACACATATACATTCCATTGGAGCATATATTTGTATCCATAGGACCCTCATTCCATGGGGCAGTTTGACAAAATATATTAGAAGCCAAAGGTGGTACATGCACAGAATCTGGCTCCTATAAAAGATGATGTGAAACCATATATGTTAAATGTATCTGGATGGTGAAAACAGTTGCTGTGCTTGATGCTAATCAAAAGGTGGGAGGCTTAAGTCTACCCAGAGGCCCCTTGGAAGTCATAATGTCACAATCAGCTCTGAAAGTTCAACCACTGAAGATCCCACCGAGCACAATTCTACTCTCACACATGAGGTCACGTGATTGCAAATCAATTCAATGACAAGCAGTTCTTTTGTCACCAAGAGTTTTGTTAAGTGCTGTCTGTACTAACCCATAGCAATCCTGCAAAGCATTTCTGATGAGCGACTGGTGAGCTTCAACCACCAACCTTGTGATTCAAACAGTGCATTAACCCACACGTGGAATTAAATTATTTGTCTCAAAAAAAAAAAAAAAAGGAAAAGGAAGAAGGTCAGGCTAATAGACTCGCAAAACTAATGAGATTTTACTGGTTAGGAGCTAGGAAGAAGGCATGAAGGGCTGCCTTAGGTTTACGATGGCATGGGCAGCATTCACACTTGCTACTGAGAAACTGCTCTACTTCTTCATCTTCAAACCTTGATCATGTAAACACTTCATTATTCACACATGAAAACCAGAGATTTGTGTAACTACATTCATTATCTGTGTGGAGTCCTGGTGTGGTGCTGTAGGATAATCACTGGACTAGAACCACATGGAGGGTGGTTCAAACTAACCAGTCACTCCTTGGAAACTCTAAACAGGGTGGTTATGAGTTGTAACAGACTCGAAAGCACTTAACAACACACTAGTTCTCAACTGCAAGGTTGGTTTGAACTGTAAGATCAAACATTTCAAACTCACCAGCCATTCCTTGGAAACCCTATACAGTGGTGCTATGGGTAGAATTTGACTCACCGGCACTTAATAACACCATTTGTGTAGAACAGTTATATGAGTTCTATTACTTAAAAACTAGGAGTAGGAAACAATCCAACATGATCTTTTTTTGGAGAAAATGGGCCTGTGAATCTTTCAATATCTTAATTCACCAGACATTAAGTTTAGCATTGATAAAAATATTATGGAATTAAATAAATGTATGATCCATTTCCTGGCTTCCAGGTGAATGCTTTGAAGCCGCAGGATCCTGAAATATTTTGAGCTACGAGAACATCAGAGATGGACATTTTAAAGAATAAATGCCCTTCGATGGCCACGATGGACGTCTATCTCACTGAGTTTCAGAGATAGACTCACTTGCCTCTAAGTATACTTTAGTTTTCTATTATACCTGCTTTCTCACACTCTTGAAGTCTTACATTCCCCATATGGAAGTCACTCAAAATGCGACTGAGTTTAACCATACTTCTGTTGATTCGCATTTAGTCTATCTCCAGTATTTGGATGTGTCTTTAGTAGACAGCTAATTGAATGATCCTGCTTTCTTATTCATTCTGCTCTCTATGTCGCTTTAAAAAAA
>NW_006408666.1:5938778-5939553 GCF_000296735.1 Chrysochloris asiatica | reverse complement strand
GTTGGCCCAGGATCAGACATTGTTTCGTTCTGCTGTGCATGGGGTCGCTATGAGTCGGTTCCGACTCGATGGCACCTGACAACAACAACAACAAGAGACATTGAGTGAGTTCTGACTCATAGCAACACTGTACTGTGTTTCTGAGGCTCTAAATCTCCACAAGAGCAGAAAGCCTCATCTTTTCCTGTGGAGATGCTGGCATACTAGAACTGTGGACTTGTGGTTCATTATTCAGTGCTTATAATATGGAGCCACTCTTAAATGCCCACTCCATAAACAGAGGTAGCCAGTACACATTAAGTCAACTCAGAAAATTGACTTATGCTTGTGTAGTGGGGACTGTCTTAGCTTTCTGTATCTTTTTAGTGCTTAGCTAGTTATGAGAACTTAAGAAACTATTATATGTTTGCACTTCTTTGCTTTGCATATGCTTTTCTATCTTCTGAAAACATGGTCCCATCTTATTTCTCTGACAAAACCCAATTCAACCCTCAACAGTCAATTTTGGCTTTTTTCTTTAATAAGAATCTGTCCTACCCTCTTATAGTTCCTTAAACCAACTTCTGTTGTAGCATGTGTCTCATATAATAATCTGTTTGCCTTTTCCATTTGCTCCCTGATCTTTGAGTATCTAGTATATGGTTGATGTTGTTAAATCAGTTCTAACTCATAGTGACCCTTATAGGATTTCTAAGGAATGGCTGGTGGTTTGAATGGCCAACCTTGCTGTTAGCAATCCAGGACTCCAGGTTATAAAAAATGAATAAATTATATA
>NW_006408666.1:5933377-5933817 GCF_000296735.1 Chrysochloris asiatica | reverse complement strand
TCCTTTTCCTACAAAACACCTACCTTTACATTTATAACCCTCACAACCAGTCCTGATAGCAATTTTTCAGTATGGTACTACAAGAGTCCTATCCCCATCTCCTTTCATCAGTTCCACCCAGACAGATTGGATACTCCTCAGTGGAGATTCTACCTTCCTCCTCTGTATCTAGGCTACCTCTTGAAAGCTTATAAGCCATCACTTCTTGCCTTTGTAGCCTCAGATTCCATTTTTTTACTGAAATCACATTGAGTGAATAACAGAGTCTGCCATAGCGTTGTACTGAGAGAAACTGTCCTCTTAAATTGGTGTTGCTAAGAGCCACAACAGAAACCAAAAGAAAAGAACCAAAAGGGAAGAACACGGTCAGCATTTCTCAAGCTGGGGGAACTGAAGAAAAAATTCAAGCCTCGACTTTCGTTATTGAAAGATTCACTGGG
>NW_006408666.1:5905775-5931137 GCF_000296735.1 Chrysochloris asiatica | reverse complement strand
AACTATACAGTGCCCAGCTACCATGCCCCACTCACCCAAAAAGAATGAGAAATGTTGAACAAAATCCAAAATCATAATCAAAGACCTTGTTTACAGGTAGGAAAGAGACTGGAGGATCCTGAGACTATGGCCCTCATCCACCCTTCAAGTCTGGGATGGAACTCACCCTTCTGGTCCAATTTTCAGCCAAGCAGTAGATAGGAATATAGTGGAGACAACAGCATTCATAAGTTATGCTCACCCTGGAATGATCAAAAGGACAACATTTTCCTAAGCACAAAGTTCAGAAGGGTTGAGAAGGAGGTGGAATGGAATCAGATCCACAAGAAGGACATGGGAGAACTGTTGTTACAAGGAAGGGATGCAATCATTGAAATGAAACGAAGTATATGATTTGTTGAATTTAAAACTGATGGTCTATTCTGCAAATGTTCATTCAATTCATAATAATTGTTTTCCAAAAAAAGAAGACTTCTTGCCAATGAATAAGTTTAATTCTCCCCACTTTACAGATTATGAAACTGAGAATTTGCTAAAAAACATAGTTGAATGTTTTCTGTTAATCCTTGGTTCTTTCAATTGCTTCATACTATATCCCAGGGAGGATTTCGTGAACTTAACTACTTTAGTTGCTGTTGTCCAGTGCCTTTGAGTTGATTACAACTCAGAGCAAACTCTCCTCACAAAAAGAATGTGCTAAGTCTGTTCTTGAGATGGTCTCTAAACTACATCTTTTTCCACAGGTGCAGCCAATTTTATTCCTGTATATTTCATCTAGTGAGGTCCAGGTGTAGTGGTTACCATTTATGCTTTTGAAAAAAGGCATGTTCAATGAGTATGTCATCGGTCTTGCAAAATTATCATGCATCCTCTGGAATTATTTCTATCACCAAGGGCATATTTTCAACTACATATCCTTTTTTTGGTTTTTAATTTTGGCATTAAATTACTTGTAATTATCAGTGCATATTGATTTCATGTTTGGTAAATTTCAGATTGAAAATATTGGTTGAAAAGTTTTCAATTTCTTCATCTTTGACATTAGTGGTTGAGACTTAATTTATATAATAATCATATTAGCTCATCTTCTTTATAGGAGTATGGATATGATCTTATCATTGACAATACTGTAATTCAGGATAGATCTTGAAATGTTCTTTACTGACTGTAAATGTGAGCCCATCCCTCTTCAACTGAACATTCTCAGTGGAGTAGACTGTACAATTGTCCTGTTCAAAATGCCCAATGCCAATCCATTTAAGCTCACTAATGCCTAAGATCATGATGTTTATGTGTTCTAGTTCAGTTTTTTACAACTTCCGATTTCGAGATTTATACCCCATTCAGTTCACATTCTGACCATTAGTGAATGTTTGCAGCTGTTACTTCTCATTTTGAGTTGTGCCATATCAGTGATTGAACGTCCCCAAAACTACAAATCCTTCCAGGTAATCAAGGTCTACTCTGACACCCTATACTGCATCGCTCTGAGTCAGAACTGCCTCGATGGCACTTAACAACTACTTTGAGAAGACAACTATTCCCCAGTCATATTTTGATTGCCTTCCAATGATAGGTGCTCATCTCTCAGCACTGCATTAATCAATGTTCCACTGCTATTCATAAGGTTTGCAGAAGTAGATTGTCAGTTCCTTCTTCCTAGTCTACCTTAGTTTGGGAACTCCACTGAAACCTGTCCACAATGGGTAACCTTGCTGATAGGTCAAATACCAATGGCATATCTTCCAGTATCATAGCAACATGAAAACCACCATTTTTGACAACGTCATAAGCAGACAAACCCTACAATCTGTAAAAGATGAGCATGTATGTTTCAATTCCTTATTTGCATAAAGATAGACAGTGCAGCTAGCACATCTGTCTCCCTATTTCAGAATTCCTGAAATGAACACAGTCGGATATTTAGCTGTTGGCTGTCTCTGCGTACTAGCCAAACTTGGAAAGGTTATTTGATTCCCTGTGACTCCTCAGTCTTTCTTATCCTGCATCTGAAATGTCCTAAGAATGGAAAATTCTATCTTTGCATGGCATTGAGTTAGGATGTTGTTTGGAATATTCTAAATTCATCAAGTGAGCCACACTGTTTACAAAAGGTTGGCGGCCCGTTCCTTATTCAAAAGAGTTCTGCAATCAGGCAGATTTTTTTTTTTTTCAGGATTAAGCACTGTGATTCTCTGCTAACTGACTGCCATTTGTCATGCATGAGGTGAGCGAAGTTCCTTGACTCAAACTGTACAGTATTTCCCTGTATCTTTCCAGACCCACTTACTTCTCTGTCATAACAAAGTAAAACCAGTTCTTGGGTCTACTGAGACCCGCAGTGATCCCATGATGGTCCGATTGGAACTGTGACCCACAGGGATTCCATTGACTGAGTTTTCACAAGTAGCTCACCAGGCCTTTGTTCCCAGTTGTCTATGGACGGCCAATCAGTACAGTGTGTGAACCTTTGAATCACCCAGGAAATGCTAACTTGGTTTATACCTCTTTGCTTACGGTAGGGTTCATCAGCTTATGAGGTTGCCGTACTATGGTGGCTTACATGTTCTTCTTGTTTACGTTGCTAGTTGTTGTTGAATAAGTTCCAATGGAAAGTGATCTTATGCACAACAGAAGAAAACACTGTCTTGACCTGGGCCACCCACAGACTTTTTGCTGTGTTTCAGCCCATTGTTGCTGCCACTGTGCCAGTCTATCTCATTGGGGGTCTTCCTCTTTTTTACCGACCCGCTGCTTTACCAAGCACAATGTCTTTCTCCAGGGACTGGTACCTCCTGATAACATGTCCAGAGTATGAGAGATGAAGTCTTACCGTCCTGACTTCTAAGGAGCATTCTGACTGTACTTCTTCCAACACAGCTTTATTTGATCTTCTGGCAGTCCACGGTACTTTTAATAATCTTCTCCAACACCATAACTCAAATGCGTCACTTCTTCTACATTCTTCCTCATGCATTGTCCAATTTTTAAATGTGTATGAGGCAATTGAGAATACCATAGCTTGGGTCAGCTGCACCCAAGTCCTCAAACTGTTACCTTTGCTCTTGAACATTTTAGGTAAATCTTTTGTAGCAGATTTGACTAATGAATTTTGACTTCCTGACTGCTGCTTCTATGAGTGTTGATTGTGCATCTGAGCAAAATGAAGTCTTTAATAACTTCAATATTTTCTCCATTAATAGTTATCCTATTTTTGCTCAAGTTGTGAGAGTTTTTGTCTTCTTTACACTGAGGTGCAATCCATACTGGTGGCTGTTGTCCTTGATCTTCGTTAATAAGTATTTCAACTCCTCTTCACTTCCGGAAAGCCAAATTGTATCATTTGCAAATCATAACTTGTTAATGAATAATCCTGATGCCAAATTCTTTGTCATATAATTTGGCTTCTCTGAATATCTGCTCAGCATTCAGATTGACTAAGCATTGTGAAATGATACAGCTCTGGCAAACTCCTTTTCTGGTTTTAAACGACTCAGTATTGCCTTGGTCTATTCCAAGGACTGCTTTTTGGTCTATGTGTAGGTTCCTCATACACAATTAAGCATTCTGGGATACACATTCTTTGCAATGTCACAATTGACCCAGTTGAATTACTTTGTATAGTCAATAAAACACAAGTAAACATCTTTCTAATATTCTCTACTTTCAGCCAAGATCTATCTGATGTTAGCAATCATATGCCACATCCTCTTCTGAATCTATTTTGAATTTCTAACAGTTGCCTTTGAATATATTATTTCAACTGATTTTGAATTATCTTTAGCAAAAACTTAATTGCATGCAGCACTAGTGATATTCGATGATTAATACATTTGGTTGGGTAACTTTCTTTGGAATGGGCACAAATATGGATCTCTTCCAATCAGTTGCCCAAGTCTTCCAACTTTCTTGGGATAGATAGTGGTGAATCACTTTCCTGAAATATTCCAATTTGAATTCTGCCAATTCCTGGAGTCTTGATTTTCACCAAGGCTTACAGTGCAGCTTGGACATCTTCCTCAGTACAATTGGTTCTTGATCATATGCAACTTCTTTAAGTGTCTGAATATTAACCATTTCTTTTTGGTGCAATGACTCTGTATATTCCTTCCGTCTTTTGATATTTTTTGCATCATTAAATATTTTGCCTATAGAATCTTTCAATATTTCAAATGGAGTCTTAAACTTTTTCTTCAGTTTTTTTCAGCTTCATAAATGCTTAGTGGGTTCTTCCTTTTTGGTGCTGAAACTCCAGGTGTTTGTGTATTTCACTTTAATTTGACTTTGTTTTTTCTAGTTGACCTTTGCAAATTTATTTTCAACGCTTTGATTTCATCTTATCTTTCAGTCCCTTTAGCTTCTAAAGAGTACTTTTCAGAGTCTCTTCTGACATCATTTTGGTATTTTCTTTCTTTCCTGTCTTTTTAGTGACCTTTTGCTTTCTTCCTGTATTATGTTCTTGATGTCTTGCCATAGTTCTTCTGTTCTTCTGTCATTAATGTCTAATGCATCAAATTTATTCTTGAGATGGTCTCTAAATTCAGATGACATATATTCAAGATTATGTGTTGGCTTTTGTGGACTTGTTTTCATTTTCTACAGCTTCAACCTGAACGTGCACATGGGTAGCTCTGGTCTTATTTAGCTGATGATATTGAGTCTCTACACCATCTCTTCCCACAAATGTAGTCAATTCTATTCCTTCATATTTCATATAGTGAGAGTCTTTTGTATATTCACCACTTATGTTGTTCAAATAAGGTATTTACAATAAGTTATTTGTCTTGCAAAATTCTCTTATGTGATTTCCAGCATTATTCCTTTCAGGAAGGTTTTATTTACAATTATTCAGCTTTCTCCTTTTTTCCAACTTTCTCATTCCAATCACCAATAATTATCAATGCATCTTGATTTCATGTTTGATCAATTTCAGACTGAAGAGCATGGTATCATTCTTCAATTTCATCATCACTGGTTTTACTGGTTGGTGTTTAAACTTGAATTATAGTGGACAGCATGCTACTTGAAGATAGATATTGAGATTTTCTTTTTGATCTTGAATGTAATATCATTTCTTTTCAGTTTGACATCCCCAAAATAGTAAATCATCTGATTATCAGATTCAAAATGTCCAATACCAGTCCATTTCAGCTCACTAATGCCTAGGATATTGACCTTTTTGTCTTCCATTTCATTTGTGACAACTTCCAAATCTCCTAGATGCATACTTCACACGCTCCACATTCCTATTATTAATGGATGTTGCAGCTGCTTCTCATCATTTTTATTTGTGCACCATCAGCAAATGAACTTCTCGAAAGTTTTGTTCCATTTACACCATGTGGTCAACTCTACTTTGAGAAGTCTGCTCCCAATCACATTGTGAAAGCCTTCCGACCTGACGGAGTCATCTTCTAGCACTATATCTGACAATGGTGGTGGTGGTGATGTGTCTGGGGTTGGTTCTGACTCATAGCAACCCGGTATAGGGTTTCTGAGGTCATAAATCCTTAGGGGAGGAGAAGCCTCATCGTTTTCTCATAGAACTGCTGGTAGTTTAAAACTGCTGACCTTGAGGTTGACAGTCAGACTCATAAGCACCACACTACCAGAGTCAAGGTTTTCAACTTCTGGTACTATATATCTGAGTGTTCCACTGGTATTTATAAGGTTTTAAGTGATAACCATTCAGAAGTGGTTCACCTCTCCTGCATCCCATTCCATCTTAGTTTGGTAGCTTGCTGAGACCTGTTCACTATAGATGATCCTGCTGGTATTTAAAATAGCAGCAACATAGCTTCCAGCATCAGATACACGCAAACCACTGCATTTCGACAAAGTGACATCATTGGTGGAAACTTTTGGAGAGCCTCCAAAATGTACTTCAGGCAACAGATGAGAATACCATAGATTGGGCCAGGCACACTTTCGTACTCAAAATGACATCCATGCTACTTTACTCATTAGATGCTTTCCACAGCAAATTTGTCTAATGAAAGGTGTCATTTGATTTCTTACCAGCTGCTTCCGTGAGCACTGATGGTGAATCCAAGTAAAATGAAATCTTTGAAAAAATCAGTCCTTTCTGTATTCATCATATTATTTATTGATCCAGTTGTGAGGCGTCTTGTGTACTTTATATTAAGGGACAATCCATATTGAAGGCTGTAGTTTTTGATCTTTAAGTACTTCAAGTATACTGCTTCCAGTATTCTTGGATTCTAACAAGGAAGGTGTATCTTCTGCTTTATTGATAACGAGGTTGAACATTAAAAAGTACACAAACAGAATAATGACTTTGATTCTTATTCCCATACATGTATCTTGTCTTTATACTAGCATCATGCCTCTGGCATATTGTTAAGAGTGTGTGTTTTTAAATATGGCTTTATTATTTTCTACTTCTTCATGAAATTACTGGCAATCTTTACACAGTGGAATTTTATGTTAATAATTATAATTGTTGACACATTCTATTATCTCTACTATGTAGAACATGGCATTTTTAATTGAGTAAATCCGTTTGTTACAGGTGTAGATGTGTTTGGAAAGTTAAAAGCAAATTCTGCTAAATAGAGAATAATTTCATTTCTAATTTGTTTTGTACTGAAATATGTAAATGCTCACACTCAAATATTTTCATAGATACTGTCGTTTTTGCTGCTATTCACAGTTTTAAAGCAACTATTTTTCAAAAACAAAACTCATCAAATAAATTGTCTCTATTTATGAATCTTTTGACTACTCTCCTGAATTTAGATACAGCAAAATCATAGGTCTTTTCAATTTCATTTCATTCGGGTACAGAATTGAAATGTATTCAATTAAACCTACGAACTGCATCAAAATTTCTTCACACAAATCAAAATATTCCAAAAATGTAACCATAAAATTCCAAGTTTAAATCACACACTATTTCCAGACTCATTAATTCTTTTGTTCACGCCCCCTGCTTTTGTAGAGTGTCTCTCTGCCTCTTGGTCAAATTCATGATCGATGAAACTTTTGGTACTTCACTTGTTGAATATGTTGATAAAACATAATTGCAAGTGTCTTTGAATAAAATGCAACCAAAATTTTCCAAAAATGTTCAATTATCTTGTCAGTCACTGTGTTGATTTATAAATAGATTCTTCTAAATCTCAAATATTTTAAAATCTAAGTAATGAGGGTAGTAAGGAAAGAAAGTATATCATGACTGCCATGCCAAAATTTTGTTGTGTTTTGTTTTCATTTGCCATCAGCTTTGTGCCATACAGAACAGTGAGTGTCATATACTTCATGGACACATCAAAATATCTGTCCATTCTGAAATGGGTGCTTCTATGTGTGAACAGGAAGTATTTAGAGAGATGAAGGTGATTCAGTGGTGGAATCTCAGCTCCTGTGTGGGAGCCCTGGTTTCATCCTTGGCCCAGGCAGCATGCATGGCTGCCAAATACTTAGCAGTGGAGGCTTACATGCTATATCATAATGCTGAAAAGGTATCAGCAGAGCTTCCAGGCTAAGAGATTAGGAAGAAAGGTCTGGTGGTCAACTTCCAAATATCAGGCAGTGAAAACTTTACAGTTAAAAGCAAAATTTTTAAAAACTTTTCGGAAAAATTCCCCCATGCTACGAGTAGGAGCCAATGTTACAGCACCTCACAACAACAGTTCCCCTTCCTCATAAAACACTGAAATGTAGAATGTGCCCTTTGGTTTTTTAAATGATTATATATTCTTGAGTGTTTATGTGTACATCCCTTCCCAAAAAAGAAAAAATCAACAAACAAAACAGTGGTAATAGAAGCAAATATTGTTGAGTGATGATGCACGGAGGAGATTGTAATCATTGCAATGAAATGATGATGTAAAACCAATGTCTCCCATGTAACCTATCACTCACTTCACAATAAAAACTTATATATATATATATATATATATATATATATATATATATATACACACAAAACAAACAACCACTGCAGTGTAAATGAATCTATTGTCAATCACTCATCTTTCCTTCTGCTCTTTTCTGGGCCAGCTTTCCCAGCTGCATTCAGAACTCTCTTTAGTTAGCTCAGGGGTCACAGGGCTTGGGTTGCAGGGCTCTGCACACACACAACAAACAGGAGGAAGGTGAAGCTTACTAGAAAGAAATATTTAATGTAAGCAAAGTATAATGAGAATATTAAAAAGTGTTAAATTTATTTTTCCAGATATAAATTTAATAAATTTTGGTGGAAGACTATTAGGAAAATACAGAAAAGAAGAAAATTAAAATCACTCAGAAATAATCACCATTAAATTGGCAACATTTTCCCCCATAGTCTTTATTTGTTGTTGTTGTTGTTGTTGTTGTTAAGTGCTGTTGAGTTGGTTCCGACCCATAGTGACCCTGTACAGGGTTTCCGAGGGTGTAAATCTTTACGGGAGTAGAAAGCCTCATCTTTCTCCTGCAGGGCGGCTGGTAGTTTTGAACCGCTGACCTTAAGGTTCGCAGCCCAAGTCGTAACCACTACGCTACCTACCAGAGCTCCTTCATTTACATATTTTTTATTACTTATTCTTGCTTCTCTTAGTTTTGCTGTTGTTTCTTTCAATTATCTTTTATGATTACAAAAGATTTCCCCTGATTCCTAAAATCCCCTAACTGAAGATTATCAGATCTACCACTCTCATTTGGGAAATGGAGAGAAAGGGGATTCTGCCCCTCCAGGAAGCCCCATGGTAGACAGGGTTGTCTGCCACCAGAAACCTCTATTATTCTTTTGCATTTATTCCTTCTTCTTCCACCTGGAGAACCAAGGTCAGATGCAAGTGACAACCTGGAGAAAAGAGTTCAAAGATGATTGCCTCCTTATAAGCAGGTGCCCAGGTCCTCACTGTCCTTGTGCCGTGTCCAGCACTCTGTTCAAAAGGAGTCCTTATAGCTAGGAAATGACTCAGAAATATATCTTCAACAATTCATAAATGCCTCCTGGCCTTCCAATGACTATCCAAAGATGATGCTGCCCTCACCAACGCTGTTGGATGGTCCAGATGGTAGGAAAGATAAAAGCAAAGATAGGAGCATTTCCTTGAAGTCTTGAACAATTATCTGAAACCCAAAGAAAGAGCACGGGAGCCAAAGCACAGTCCCTGCTTACTCACTCTCATTTCATGTTCTATAGCCCATGTCTCTATTTGTCTCCTTTTACCTTTACATTTTTCTTTGTTAAATTTCCTAGAAATGAATCTTTGTTTTTCTCAGAGAGCAAGCTTTTATACTAATATATCTAATTTTTCACTCATTGTGTTTTGCTTTATGTACCAAATAACAGAACAGCTGAAAATGCAGAGCAAAAACTTTATAAATTCTAGCAAAAAAATAAATTCAACAATAGTTGGTTGGTTGATGCTTATCTGCCATTGCCTCAGTTCTGACTCATAGTGACCCTACCCTGCACAGGGTTTCTGAGGCTGTAAATCTTTATGGGAACAGGATCAAACTGTTGACCTTGAGATTAGCAGCTCGATTCGTAGCCTCTATCTCCTTCAACTATAAGTCAAGAAACAGTACCATAGCGACCTTGTATAGAGTTTCTGAGGAGCATCTGATGAATTTGAAACACTTACCTGGTGATTCAAGCTGACTTTGCATTCATACTGGTTCAGTGATTGTCCTACAGTGTCAAACTAGGAGTGTTGTTGTTGTTTTCATTAAGTACATAGTAGCTATGAGTCTGAACCAAGTCAAGGCACATGACAATTCTGATTTGAAGAAATTCTGATTTTATTCAATACTTCTCAAACTTTATTGGGCTCACAAAGCCCCTAGGAATGTTGCAAAAATGTATATTTGGATTCAGGTAGGTCTGTGGTGTTGCCAAAGACACAGACACTGCTTATCTATCAAGATCCCCAAAGATATTCACATTTCTGGGTGGTTTGGTGGCCACCCTGTTCAGCAGAACCCAAGATATGAGCTTTTTTTCTTTCAGTGTAATTCAGACACATTTTCCAGACACATATGATTTTAACAGAATTAAAAATATATGCAATGATTCTTCTATTAAGTATCATTGAGCCTGTTTCCACCCACAGTGAACCTTTATATAGTTTCTGGGAATCCTAGTGTGGCTCTGTGGTTTAATGTGCTGGACTGCAAAGTTGGTTAGAACTGCAAGAACGGTGGCTCAAGCTCACCAGCCACTCCTCACTCTAAACAGGGTGGCTATGGGTCGAAACTGACTCAATGGTGTGAGATGGAATGAGCCGGAACACAATCAACCACACGTAAGGCTTTATTGGAGGTTGGAAGTAAAGAGAGAGAGGTATTGCCAAGGGAAAGATTTTTATACTGGTCGAAGAGGAGGGAGGGGTCGAGATTAGTGGAGGTAGGTGATAGGTTGACTAGGGATGACTTGCTGGTAGGGAGAGAGGAAGTTCCGGTAGGAAGAGAGGAAGTGCTGGGAGGGAGGGAGGAAGTTCCAGTAGGGAGAGTGAAAGCGTGACAAGCAGCCATTTTATTATGCATGTGGCTGAGTGATTCTATCATTCCAGCCTTTTGTTGTTATGGGTACAGGGGCGGAGGTCATTTCTTCTGGAGCTGCTTCCTGCTGGAAGAGGGTGAAGAGGAGGGAACTATGTATCTGGTGTGTTCTCCTGGCTGGCTGGTCCTGTTGCTTGATAGTGGCTGGTATCCAGCCATCAGTTATTCACCCACTGTCTGGGTTGTGAAGGCCCTCATGTGTTCCTGAAGAAAATTTTGGAAAGACAGAGAAACAGGCAGGGGCCAATTAACAGTATCAGGAGGATTATAATGGCCCTAGGAAGGGGAGAATCCAAGGCCCCTAGGAGGACATTAGGGTCCAACCATGGTTTAACTTGATTTTATAAAGCAAGGAAGGTGTCTGATACCCTCTCCATGTCCCCGTTAAGGGCTTCTGATAATTTTTGTAATAGATGTATGCATGTTCCTAATTAGATGAGGTTAAGATTTGGGTCACAGGGATTAATTTAAATATGTGACCCCAAACAGGTGTTGTGTGGGTAGGCATTTGAAAAAATTTTTTTTCCATATAAGAAAAATATTCCTTTTGGCCCACATATAGGGTTGCTTACCTTTGTTATACCAGTTCACCAGGAGTTTGGAAGGGAGAGGGAAGAAAGACTAGTGATGTTGTTGTTGTTATGAATACAGGCGAGGTTGGTGGAGTTACTGAGGCCAATCTCTGTGAGGAGAGATCCTGTGTACTGTATGGTGGTTGTATTAGGATATGATTTAGGGACTGGGTTGGTGGGAATGGCTGAGTACCCCAGGTCCCTGTAGAGCAAACAAACCCAGCATGAGGTTTTATTGAATATGGTTTCTATTTCAGTGATTAATGTGTGATGGGGTTGGCAGATGCTGCCAAGATCTAGTCACAGTCATAGCCCTTTATATCCTGGGTCGAGCCATTGTGTGAGGTTCTTTGCAGCTTTTACACTGATCTTTGTCCTCCCTGCATCTGCCACTGCTCCCCCATCTGACATCCCTATATGAGTTTGATATGTACAGCAGACAGGCTTGTTGTACCACCTTTTGCAAGCTGTGGACTGGGAAGCCGTGCAGTTAGAGTTTGGATAGGTACCATACTCTGATTCTGCAAAACTGTTTGGTGAGAGGCGTTTGTCCCAGATAGCATGTAGAGTGCTTAAAGGTCAGGCCATTAGAGCAATCCATGGCTGTGTGAGGGGTTGAGCATATTTTGCTATTTTGGCTAAGGCACAATCTGATCATCAGTGTTGAGATAAAGAGTATGGAGAGCATACTAGGATGATGATAAGTCCCACTATGAGGAGACAGAGGAAGGCAAAGATTATTTGAGAATGGCGAGGCCACTCAGGCAGTAAGACAGAGAAGAGATCTACTGCAAGAACAATAGTGCCTCGAAGAGGGCAAGGAAGGCCGGGTGGCAAGTTAACAAGGAGATATGTCTAAGGGAGTATGTGGAGGTAGGGCTAGCCAGCAGAGGAGAAAGACTGTCAGCAGAGAGATTTCGTCTGGTGAGAAATCAGAGAGAGTGTGCCCTAGAGAACTAGGTCTTTGATCCAGAATAGGATAGCGTCAGGAGTGTTAGCCTTTGGAAAGAACCACTGGAGGTCCTGGCCCACCTGGTCAAGGGAGCAGGAAAAGCAGTTGACTAGACGGGAGTCATGCATTTATTCCTTTGGGATGTGGGGACGGTTTGAGCTTGGTCAGTCCTGTGAAAGAGAAAGTATAGCGGTGGATGCCTGGTTTAATATCTGATTTGGGAGTGGGTGAAACTGTGTGTGCCAGTTTTATGTGTAACATATGAAACCAGGAAGCTCTGCCAGCTAGTTTGGTTGTTGTGAGGTTGGTGAGTAAGACCTCGAGGGGTCCTTCCCGTTTTGGTTGAAAAGGACTTGGGTTGAGGGTTTTCCGGTATACCTAGTCACCAAGTTGGACCTGGAAGTATTGTTATTCTGTTGGTGGGCTTTGGGTAGGAATTGGTCTGCATTGGTTAGCAACAAATGACGGACCATACTTAGGGTTGGGATATAGTCAGCAAGTGGGGGTGAGGTGGTTGGGAGGTTTCCCAGGAGAAATGGTCTTCCATCCATTGGTTCAAATGGGCTTAAGAAGGTGGGTTTTCGGGGGACTGACCTTAGTCTTGTTAGTGCTATGGGAATTAAGCATAGTGGTTATGAATCGGGCTGCGAACCTTAAGGTCAGCAGTTCGAAACTACCAGCAGCTCCGCGGGAGAAAGATGAGGCTTTCTACTCCCGTAAGGACTTACACCCTCGGAAACCCTGTACAGGGTCACTATGGGTCGGAACCGACTCGACGGCACTTAACAACAACAATGGCATGTGTAACTCTAATGAAAGCTTGGTTGTGTTTTTATAAGACCATTTGCCCTTTTCACCTTGCTAGATGATTGAGGTCTATATGGTATGTGGAGTTTCCAGGTAATGTTGAGGGTTTGGGCAGAGAAATGGGTGATATGAATTGTATGAAGTGTGGGAGGCTGAAGCATGGAATAATTTCAGTTAAAAGAGCATGCGTGACCACTGGGGAACCCTCTGAGGTGGTAGAAAAGGCCTCTATCCATCCTGAAAAAGTATCTACTAGGTTTAGGAGGTACTTGTGCTTTTGTGAGGGGGCACGTGTGTGAAGTTAATTTGCCAGTTTTCCTTTGGTAGACAGCCACAGGCTTGATGGGTGGGAAATGATTTAGGGTGCAATGTTTCCTGTGGGTATGTGACAGAGCAAGTGGGGCACATTTGAGTTATTTGTTGGAGTAGTGAGGCATTTGGGGACAGTAAAGTATGGGTCGTAGGAGGCAGAGTAGGGGTTCATTTCCTATGTGAAGGATATTGTGTATATCTGTGAGGATGTTTGTGGCCTGTGACCTTCTCCCTTGAGAAGAAGCCAGTCCACAGAGAGTATGGTTCCCTATTGAAGCCATTCTTGTGTTTCAAGGTTATAGAGGGGTGTTAAGGGGGAACAGCAAGCATTTGTGTGGATGGAGGTGGGAGCATGGCCGCTCACTTTGCTTTGTGGTCAGCCCTATTGTTTTCCTGTGAGATGGGGTCATTGGTGGATTGATGACTCCTACAGTGTTTACCAGACAGGTGCTTTAACCACCTAAGCCAGCGGTGCCTGTGCTAACGTAAGGAGCTCTGGTAGCGTAGTGGTTACGAATTGGTCTGTGAACGGCAAGGTCAGCAGTTCGAAACTATCTGCTGCTTCGTGAGAGAAAGATGAGGCTTTCTACTCCCGTAAAGACTTACAGCCTTGGAAACCCTGTTTAGGGTCGCTATGGGTCAGAACCAACTTGATGGCACTTAACAACAATAGTGTAGGACTCCTGCTTGTGTTGGAAGTTTTGCTGCTTGAAGTAGTTGTAACATTAGGGAACCGTTGTTTATAGGGGAGCCTTTTGGGAGGTTGTGTTAAAGGAAAGTGACATGGCTTCAATTACCCTATCTGAAGATACAATGGCATTGCTCGTCTGGCATTGGCCTCTAGGTGAGGTGACGGAACTGCCATCAATGATCCATATATGATCCAGGTGGAGCAGTGGAGTGGAGGAGATGTGGGGTAGAGGAGAGAAGAGATGATCTAGAGCTTCCATACAGGAGTGAGAGAGCTCCTTCGTGGTTATAGGGAGGAGGGAGGCAGGGTTGGAGGGGTGCTAGATTCTAATTTAAAGTAGGGATTTTCAATGAAAATCATATGGAATAATTGAAGGGGTGAAGGGGAGAAGTTTGAGACTGCTTTGTATGTGAGTAGATGTTGGAGGTGGTGTGGAGACCTGATGGAAGTAGGTCGTCCTCATATTGAAGGAGGACACTGGGTAAGAGATTGAGGTTAGAGAGGTCTTTAGCCAGAGCTTGGAATCTGGTGCAGCATACAGCAAGAACAAGCCAGCCAGTGAGGTAGGCGTGGCAGTTTTAAAAGGGTATAACATGAGGGTGGCTTTGAACTCCGCTAGAATGTCTCATCCTAGGATTGGTGTAGGGCACTTGGGTAGAACTAGACAGGCATGTGTGAATGGGGTGTCATGAAGTGAGCATGCTAGGGGTTCTGTGATGATGGGCCGAGTAGGTACTCCATCAACCCCAACTATTAATGTAGGGGTAGGGTGTGTCCTCCCTGAATATTCTGGTAGAGCTGAGTAAGTGGCCCCGGTGTCTAAAAGAAAAGAGACTGGCTTACCTGAAACATGGACTGTTAACTTGGGTTCACTCTGAGTTATTTCCATGGGGGCCGGTGATCCCAGGCACCTTCAGTCCTCTGCGGCCTTCCACATGCATAATAAAATGGCTGCTTGTCGTGCTTTCACTCTCCCTACTGGGACTTCCTCTCTCCCTTCCAGCACGTCACCCCTAGTCAACCTAGCACCTTGTTGTTATTGTTGTTGTTATGTTCCCGGGGCTTGGTTCTGACTCATACTGACCCTGTACAGGGTTTCCGAGGCTATAAATCTTTATAGGAGCAGAAAGCCTCATCTTTCTCCCGCGGAATAGCTGGTAGTTTCGAACTGCTGACCTGCGGCCCGCAGCCTGATTGGTAACCACTATGCTACCCTCCTCTTAGACAAGTATAAAAATCCTCCCACCCCCCGCAATACCTCTGTCTCTTTCCTTCCGCCCTCCAATAAAGCGTTACACATGGGTGTTTGTGTTCCAGCTCATTCCATCTCACAGATGGCACTTAACAACAACAGCTTAGAGTTTCTGAGGCTGTAAATCTTTATGGGAGTTGAAAGCCTCATCTTTGTCCCATGGAGCAGCTGGTGGACACAAACCTTTGACCCTTGTGGTTAGCAGTCCAATGTATATCCTACAGAGTCACTGCATTTCTACATATGCAATAAAGGCTGTTTTTCAAACATTATTTGAAGGAGAATATAGTGCAAATTTAGAGTCCTGGTGTGAGCAACCATTGTCCATACCAACAAATGCTCAACTAATCCAATCTGTACTCATTTTAGCAAGAGTGAGTTTTTCTTTATTTGATTTTGTAAATTCTGGTGCCCAACCCAGTAGACACAGACAGATGTGACACAAGGTCAGCCACAAACAGTTTTCATTATCTTCTCCAAAAAGCCCCTCCTCCAGTTCCAGTTCCCATATAAAATTCTAGTCCCATTTCCCCTCCCCCAAGATAAGCCAAAATGGCTTCTTGTTGTTGTTAAGTGCCATCTAGTCGGTTCCGACCCATAGCAACCCTGTACAGGGTTTCCGAGGGTGTAAATCCTTACGGGAGTAGAAAGCCTCATCTTTCTCCCGCGGAGCGGCTGGTAGTTTCGAACCGCTGACCTTAAGGTTCGCAGCCCGATTCGTAACCACAAATGGCTTCTTAGTGGCTTCAAAATGTCTTGATGGCTGTATTCTTATTTAAATTTCCTCGGCACTTAACAACAACAACAACAACAATTCTAGAACAGCCTGCTTGTCTGCCAGATCCAGCAATCTCTTGAATTCCTGAAGCTGGACCATGCCCACAAGAGCTATTTCTCACACTAGCATGGCACTGTAAAATAAGCACTGAAGTTGCAAGGTTGGTTTGAGCCACAAGGTCACCAGTTCAGGCTCACCATTTGCTCCTTGGAAACCCTACACAGGATCACTATGGGTTGGAAAGGACTTGAGTGCACTTAACAACAATGCAAAGTTAAAGGGCATACATAGTCCCTAAAGCCAGATGGTGGGTTCAAAACCTCCTTCTGTCATTTCTTAGCTGTATAAATGGGGACAATCACTCATCTTCAGTGCCTTGGCAATATTAATAATCCCTGTCACACACAGTACTATTATTACAAATAATATCTGGAATTAAAGACTAGCTGACTGATATCACACGCAATATAAGTTTCTTGTTATTACTTATTATATTAATGTAACCTGCTTCAACCTAGGAGTCCTAGTGTGGTGCTGTAGGATACACATGGAACTGGTAACCGCAAGGTATGTGGTTCAAATCCACCAGCTGCTCCTTGAAAAGTACAAGGTCAATATGAGTCAGTATGGACTTGATGACACCTAACAAAAGCAGCAATGTTATATTTTAAGAATGATTATGATACTGTTTCTTGACTTATAGTTTAGTATTGTAGAGTTTCTTTTTGCTAGAATTTATAAACGTTTTGCTCTACATTTTAGGTGTGAAAGTTTGTGTACCAAATAACAGAACAATTGTTAGGGTTTTATTGAATATTAAATCTTACTCGGTTCACAATTATTTTAATATCTTATACTTGGTTTTGTTTTAGTTTTGTCTGCTCTATCAGTTTCTATTACGTCTTCTAAAATCCTAAAATCATGATACACTTGGTTTGTAATCTTAATTCAAGAGACATTACTTTGATCGTGTTTTATTTATTTAATACAGCACTGTGGTTAGATAAAACCAGACATGTTTAAGATCAAGTTGAATGAACCAACCAGTTGTGTTGGGTTGATGCCTACTCATGGTGACTCCATGTATGTGTCACAGTAGAACTGTGTTCCTTAGGATTTCCAATGGTTATGCAACAGTGTTGTATTCTTTCACCATACTTATTCCACCTGTATGCTGAGCAAATAATCCAAGAATTTAGGTTATATGAAGAAAAACATGGAATCAGGATTGGAGGAAGACTCATTAACAATTTGCAATATGCAGATGATACAACCTTGCTTGCTGAAAGTGAAGAAGACTTAAAATATTTACTGATGAAGATCCAACCTTCAGTATGGATTGCATCTCAATGTAAAGCAAACAAAAATCCTCACCACTGGACCAATAAACAACATTCTTATCAACGGAGAAAAGATTGAAGTTGTCAAGGACTTCATTCTTCTTGGATCAACTATCAACACTCACGGAAGCAGCAGTCAAGAGATCAAATGACGTTTTGCATTAGGCAAATCTGCTGCACAAAACCTTTTTAAAGTGTTGAAGAGCAAAGATGTCAGCTTGAGGACTAAGGTGTGCCTGACCCAAGCCATGGTATTTTCAATAACCTCATGCATATGAAAGCTGGACAGTGAATAAGGAAGACCGTAGAAGAATTGATGTTTTGAGTTATGGTGTTGGAGGAGAATATTGAAAGTGCCATGGGCTACCAAAAGAACGAATAGATCCATTTTGGAAGAAGTGCAGCCAGAGTGCTCCTAAGAGGGGCCACAATGGTCAAACTTTGTCTCTGATACTTTGGACATATTATCAGGAGGGACCAGTCGTTGGAGAAGAATATCATGTTGGTAAGGTGGAGGGTCAGAGAAAAAGAGGAAGACCCCCAGAGAGATGGATTGGCCAAGGGGCAGCATTGATGGACTCAAGCGTGGCAACAGTAGTAAGGTTGGCCCAGGATCAGGCAGTGTTTCGTTCTGCTGTGCATAAGGTTGCTATGGGTCGGTATCGATTCGATGGCACCTAACAACAACAATAATTTCTCAGAAGTAGATAACAAAGTCTTTCTTTCAAGGGGACTATGACTGAGTTCAAATTTCTATCCTTTTAGTTAGCAGACGAGCATGTTACCTGTTTAAATTGCCCAGGGGCTCATGTATTCATGGTTGTTGTAACTAAGTTCTGTCACTTCAGTACATACTTACAGCAACCCTGTATAAAGTTTCTAAGAAGCAGTTGGTGGATTTGAACTGTGAGCTTTTTGATTAGCTGGACAGTTCTTATCTTACAGTGTCATACCAGGACTCATGGTAGAAACTCAATAATAACTTTTAATAATGTTATTAAAAGTACAATTTACTGACACCATCATTGGGAAATTTTTTTTTTTTTTTTTTTGGTTAATATCATTTGACACGTTTTGAACCAGCAATGATTGTCAGCATTAATCACCAATTACTTACATTTTTGTACCCTATCCATTCCATTTCATCTCATTCCAGAAGTACTCTGTAGCCTGAATTTTATTTAACATTTCCTTGTTTTGTTTAAAAGACATTTATCACATGTGTATTTAAAAGTCCCATAGCTTTTGTGTTGATTCTTGACCCTAGAAGATATACTTGAACTACCCCATAGAATTTCCAAGCCTGCAAGTTGTTAATGGACAGAGACTGCCAATTCTTTCTCCCCTGGAATAGCTGTTGGATTTAAAAAAAAAAACACCTTTCAATGAAAATGTAACCACTATGCCAGCAGGGCTCCTGTACATACGTATTGAACTTGAAAAATGCATTGATTAAACATTTTCAGATTTATAGTAATGGCATCACATATTGCAAGGTATCATTCTTGGGATAGCTAGTTTCCATGCTGTTGCCTGTAGCTTTGGTTTGTTCATGCTTACTACTGAAGAGATTCCATATATCTATTTATCCATTCTCCTGTTGATGAGTCATTGCATTGTTTCCAGTCCTTTGCTATTATGAACAGTTCGGCTATGAAAATCCATGTACATATCTCCTGGGGCTCATGTGTTGGGGCTTAGGTTTCTCCAAGGTTTAATTTCACCAGATAAATCTAATTGAATTCTAAATTAGTTGTACTAATAATTAATACTCCCCAAAGCAATATATGTGGTTTTTAAAGACTTCTTGATTTTTTCCAAGCTAGTGGTTCAAAACCATACCTCATGTAGTATTAATTTTCACATGTTGTTGTTGTTGTTAAGTGCTGTCAAGTCAGGTTCTGACCCACTAAACTCTGTATAGTGTTTCCGAGGTACGAGTGTTGAGCTTGAACTGCTGACCTTGTGATCAAGTGCTTATCCTACAGTGCCAAACATGGTTATTAAGAATTCTGAGATGAACTTTTTGCACACTAAATAGTAATATATGTTTCTTCTACTACCAAATTCCTGCTGACCGATATGTTCCCTTTACTATTGCCGTAGATTTTTCTTTTATTTTTATTTGTAGCAGTTCTTTATATAGTCAAATTATAACTGTTGACTTCTTTCTATCATTTGCAAATTTCTCCTGGTTTCTGGCCTATCTCTTTAAGTTTGTTTGTTGTTGTTATGTGCCATTGAGTCGGTTCTGACCCATAGCAACCCTGTACAGGGTTTCCGAGGCTGTAAATCTTTACAGGAGCAGAAAGCCTCCTCTTTCTCCCGTTGAGCGGCTGGTAGTTTCAAACTGCTGACCTTAAGGTTTGCAGCCCGATTCGTAACCACTACGCTTTACAGTGCTTTAAATTAGAGGAAGTCTTATTTTTCAAGATTAAATGCCATATACAGTGCTTCATCTTCAGGGTACCTGCATCCTCAACACTCCCATTACTATTGCTTGGACTGATCTTCACCCCATAATGTACATTGAGAAGCTTGAACTTGTCATTGATAATCCTCCTTTCTACTTGTCCAAATTCTTTTATGAGAGCTCTTACCATAAACTAGTATAAGTGAACCTATCTACCACCTAACTCTGAACTCATTGAGAATGAAGATTTGTAATCCTTCATCTGAAAAATTGGAACAAAAATAATTACATTCTCAAGTTTCCTGTGAGGATTAGATGGATAATTGGCCATAAAATTATTTTATTGGTGTGTTATATTAAGCTGTATAAAATGCCATTTCTATTTAGAACATGATACTCTCATAATTTCAGATTTGTCCAACCAATTAGCCCAGAGACTAGGAAGCCCATGGTTAACTGCCACACTATGTACATAACTTAAGGGTGTCTCCCTCAGAAGATCCCAGACATAATCTCATATTAAGTTTCTGTCTAAATAAAATCTTCCAAATCCTTCTCCCATTACACATGAAAGGACCATGGCTGTGGTTTTATACCACTTGGTTGAAAGTAAGAAATTTGTTGAGAAATCAGACATGAAAAAAGAGTCCCTAGATACTAGGGAAGGCTGGGGTTAGTCTACAAGACATGTTCTCAGGTTGTTTTCTTTCCCAACATTCCTCATAAATTTAGCCTGAGAGATTCATGCTTGTACCTCATTCTCCCTGTGATCTATAGCCCTTAGTTGGGACAGTTTCTCAAGTTGTACATTACAAGTTGGAAATGGGCAGATTTGTAAATTTAGAACAGAGCCACATTAGCAAGTCCGCATGGCAATCAAACCCTTCACCCCCTTGTACCAGACTCTAATAAACTGAGTAAGAAAATTGTTGTCTCTGACCCAGGGAACAGACATGGCACAGAGGGGGAGACTCTAATACATCAAGAGAATTCACAAAGAAAAGTCTTCCTCTGAATAACTTTGTATGAACTAGAATCTTGGGGAGACACTCCCAACTGGAAATGTACCCTAAGAACTGCTTTCAGGATCTCTGCTATTTCCTTTTCCCCTTGCTGTATTTTCATTGTGTTTGATTAAATGCCCTACTTTGTTATCAGAAGAAAAAACTTAATGATTCAAGCGTATATGGAAACATATTCATCTCTCTTGACCTTTATAATATGGTGTGCAGTTGTTTGTGCCTGTAAAAGAGAGAACTTTGTACAAACTGAGGTTAAGAATGATTAAAGAATCCCTCCCATGTAACATGAAAATACCCCATACAACATTTCCCAGGGATTTTATCATTTCAGCAAATACTGTTACAGACATATTTATTTATGTAAGTCAGTTTGGGATCACTGAGGTTTGAGAAAGGGAGAATTAAGAAAACCTTTATATCTAAAATGGAAGTTGATATTTTACGTTTAGTTCCTTGTCATGTATAAATTTTCACCACAGGAGAAATATTGTGAATAGCAGCAGCTACAGGTTTTACATACTTGGTTAATTAGCAATTCTTACCAAACCAAGTGTATCATTTCTCTTTAGAATCCTACATGGCCTCGATTAGACATATTTACGGGAAAAGTCAATGGATAAGACATTAGAGGCCAACCTCAAAGTCAGAATAGAGCAACCGTAGACCTTAGAGAAGTGCTTTATTAGCCAAGAATTGGTTGGTTATTGATCCTGGTCTATGTCTCTGGTCACAATAGCACTTACCCTAATTTTTCTAGTGTAAATATAAGTAAATTTGAATGGGTGTTGCTGAAAACAATCTGTAAATCTGCATTTTGTGGTCGGGTTGTAATTGTAGTTACTGGAAGGCTCAATATCTGGGGCATGTTGAGGAGACAAGGCTGCGCATGGCACCCTGCCCTCTACAAATGCCTCCTGAAGCATTTCTCCAGGGTTATTAAAGCGACTCCGGCTCTCTCTGCTCAGAAGCACACAAACCACATGGGGACTCAGCCTAAAGGAAGCTGGGGGTAGGGATGAGGATTGTCGAAGAGATGCTGTGCATTTAACTTCCACTTCTCTTGTTGTCTCCCTGAGGTCAATCAAGCAATTAAGGAAAAAAGACAGGCACACTTTTCCTGCTTTCCTGAAGGTAAACAATTATAAATTCCCATTTTGTGGCAACGATATCATTCTCCCTCCTTTTCATTATTCCTTTGCCTTCCTTTGTCTATCCCTCCCCCATCTTGGATTTGATTCTAGAGACTTTCCACCAACAACTGTTCTGCCATAACAACCTAAACTCTACTCACCTACTGGGAACACCCAGAACACCTTCCCCTTCGCAGAAGATGCTAGAGGGTTAATGAGGGTTAATGGGTATTGTATTTCACCTGAATAGCACCAAGAAATTTTGAGCTAAAAGGGAGTGGGGGTGGAAAATGGCCTCAGTGATGATAAAACAAGCAAAAATAAAGTCTTGAAGAAATCCCAGGGTTGGAAAATCATTGTTAGAAATTGGAATCTTAAAAGTTCAAATATTTGACTGCAATTATTAGTGCTGAGGTATTATTTCTTGTTTTCCAAAGAACTCAGTGCACTTCACTAAAATTGAGAGTTTACAAGGAAATTGTTTTTGCAAAAGGAAAAATAATTATATGTGTGAAAAAAATAAAATTAATTGAAATGTGTGACCACCACCTGCACGCACACACCAAATTAGGATGGAAACATCCAGAAGACAGAGTGTGCTGGAGGTGGGTCTAACGGATCTTATCTGCCATAACACCCAATGATCAGCTTTGTAGTTGGAGAGTTGTTATCCCTTTGTGGTAAGCATGTGATTTGTTCCTATTGGGGAGCAATATACTTAATCCTAGGCAAGACTCTCTTCTAAAAGGCAGTTTGGAACTCTCGTTTCTAACTTCAACTTCTTCCCCCATTCTTAATCTCAGACATATTAAATTAATTACAAGTCCCCAAACTTGTATTTTTCATGTCATTGCTCATTGTTTTTTCCCCTACTGTTTCCTCCATCACACACCATTGTCTCCTTGTCTACTTGACAATTCTTTGTTTTCCACAGACTCTAGCTTTCTTTCTATGGAAAGCTATTTATGATTATTACTGAGCTTTCTATTTTCAGTTAGAAATCGGTGTTGAACAGAAACAGCACAACAACTTCTCAGTGTTGGTAACTGTGAGCTCTATGGAAGGAGGAAATGTGCCTTCACTTCTCTGCCTGTAGAAATCATAGATCATAGTATATGACATACAATTATGCATTCAATGAGATTGATAAATGAATGAATGAATGAGTGTACTAAAGTCCCTTGTGAAGTCTGACTGAGGCAGAATGTTTATGCAGCAATGAATACAAGGGTCAGGTAACTGTCCTGAATTAAGCAATTCAGAGGTAGCATTATTCTCATCTAACCTAGTGCCCATATCCAGTGTTGCTAGGTTGTCTAAATCAAGATAAACCATATATTTGAAATCAACAAATTCTTAAATTTTAGCAATTACTGCAATTTATGAGTTTCACATTTGGTCAGGTAAAAACCATAACTTAAAAATCCTGTAAGATGCAGTCCAGGAACAAAGGACCCATAGGACCATCAAGGGAGAAAAGCATGAGCAGAATGCGGGACCCTACCCAGAGAAGCAATGATACCAGAGCTGGAGACAGAACTGGAGAGATAGAGCAGCTGAGGACTCTAGACTCATGGAAAGAGAGGGACTGAATACTGGCAGCCAGGATGTGCCCTTTGGTTGTTTAAATGATTATATATTCCTGAGTGTTTTTGTGTACATCCCCTCCCCCAAAAAACAAAACAGAGGAAATAGAGGCAAATATTGTTGAATGATGATGCATGGAGAAGTCTGAAATCATTGCAATGAATCGATGAGTGTTAAACCAGTGTTGTCCAGTGTAAAGTATCACTCAATTCACAATAAAAACTCTTTTTTTTTTAAATCCTATAAGATGAACTGTGCCTAACTGTATTTCTCTTTCTGTCCAAGTAAGATGTCAGAGCCTTCAGTAGGCAATGCCATATGTAAGACACGAACCTTCAGGATCTGGAGACTGAATATCCTTTAACCAGCTGCAATCAAGCAGAGTCAACCTTCAATGCCTCCATATGCACTAGAGTATGATTATGGTGCTTACGGTTATCAGTGACCGAATTTCAAAAATATATTACCAGGCATTTATTCCCAGGTGCCTCGGGTGAACTTGAACGAACAACATATTGGTTAGCAGCAAACTCATGAACTGTTTGCCCTTTTCATATATACGTACTCCCTGCAGTCAAGTTAATTCTGCATCATGGCAATCTTGTAGGACAGAGAAAAATTAACTCAAAGGGATTCCAACGCTGCGTATCTTGATGGAAGCAGACTCCTATTTGCCTTGCACAGAGCTGGTGGTGGGTTTGAACTGTCTACTTTTTGGTTAGCAGTCAAGTACTTAACCACTGTATCTATCATGAGCGCTTCTTAGAATTTGCACAAGACAGTAAGCTAAGTGCAGAGTTAGACACAGACCTGCATACAGATACCACATGATGAACGAAGTACCAAGAAGAGAGACTGCTGGGGATGGGCCTTATGGGTCTAGGGAATTGTCAGGCTCTGGGAAGTCATTTTGCCCAGGAGACAGATGGCATGTAGAATCCGGACATTTACATTGGCTGTCAACATCTGGGAATCCATTATCAGTGGAGGCAGTGAAGTTATGCTGGGCAAAGAGAGCTGGGAAGATAGGGAACACAAACTCATGATTGAGATCATGTGTCTGAGAAAAATGTGTTTGAAGACCATATGATCACCTCTTTTTATAAGATCTATGGAAAATTACTATAACTAATATGTGAGTTTAGAAAAACCATAAGATACAGAATAAGTAAAGAAAAATTATTGGTACTTTTATACACAAGCAATCGTAAGTTGAAAATAAAAATATAGCATCAGAAATATTAACTACTTAGGGATAAATCTTAGAAGGTGTGTAAAACATGTGTACTTAAAACTATGTATCACTGCTAAGAGAAATTGAAGACAACATAAATAAACAGAAATGTATACTGTGTTCATGAGCTTGCTCATAGTGACCTTACGCACAACAAAACTAAACACTGTCCGGTTCTGTGCCAATCTCATAATCATTGCTACGCTTGAGCCCATTATTTTTCCCACTGAGCTGATCCATCTCATTGAAACTCTGCCTTTTTCATTGACCCTTCACTTTATCATCCATGATGTCCTTCTCCAGGGACGATTTTCTTCTGATAATATGTCTGAAGCATGAGAGATGAAGTCTGGCCATCTTGGCTTCTAAGGAGCATTATGCCTGTCCTTCTTCAAAGCCAGATTTGTTTGGTCTTTTGGCAGTCCATGGTACTGTTAATATTCTCCTCCAACACCATAATATTGAGCTACAAGACTCAATATTGTAAAGACATAATCTTTTTCAAAATGACTATATTTCAACTGCTTTACTGAGATATATTCCACACACTATCCAATTCAGCCATTTAAAGTGAATAATTGAAAACCTTTAGTATATTCACAAAGTAGTGCAACCATCACCAGAGTCCAATTGTTAAACATTTTTCCTCCCTCAAAATAAACCCTGTGCTCATTAATACCCATTCCTTTTTTAATCCCAATAACTGAAGTTTTATTGTTGTTGTTATGTGCCATAGAGTCAGTTCCAACACTTAGCA
>NW_006408666.1:5901959-5903837 GCF_000296735.1 Chrysochloris asiatica | reverse complement strand
TTCATCCATTTTTAATGCCAAATAGGATAAGCACTAAATCTCAAGTTTGGCTTGAACCACAAGGTCTGTGGTTCAAATTAACCACGCACTCTTCAAAGAGCCTATACAGGATCACTGTGAGTCTGAACCAACTCCACGACACTTAACAACATATGAAAATGTGCCATTTATCATCACACTCTGATCAAAATGCTAGCGAACTTTTACAGCTCAAGTTGACATGCTAATTCTAAAATGTATATGAACTCAAAGGACCTACCATAGCAAAAACCATTTAAAATAAGAATAACAAATATAAAGGACTAACAATATCTGATTTTAAGATTGAATGTTAGAATCTAATACTCAATATGATGGAAAACTGACATCAAGATAGAAAAACAAATCAATGGAAGTAATTGCAGCCCAGAACTCTATATGTCGTTGTGGCTTTCAGGTTCTTTTGAGTCAGTTCTAACTCAGAGTGAACGTGTATAGGATTTCCCAGGCTGTAATTCTTAACAAGAGTGAAAAACTGCTGGCCTTGTTGTTAACAGTTCAGTACTTTTCCTACAGAGCCACCATGCTCCCAATTATAAATAAATCATTGTTAAGTGATATGGAGTCTGTTCCCACTCATAGCAACCCTGTACAGGCTTTCCAAGGATTGACAGGTAAGTTGGAACCAACTACCTTGTGGCTCAAAGTGACTTTGCGGTCCAGTGATTTACTCAACAGTACCAGGTGCCATTGAGCTTCTTCTGATTCATAGCAACTCTGTATAGAATTTCCAAGGAGTGGCTGGTGACTTTGAACTGACAACTCTGTGATTCAAGCCAACCTCATGGTCTAGGGCTTTATCCTATAGTGAGAGAGAGAGAGAGAGAAAGAAAGAGAGAGAGAAAGTCCTGGTGGGGCAATGTGGGATAAACATTGTACAGCTACCACAAGCTGCTCCTTGGAAATGCTATACGGGTTATCATGAGTGTGAATTGATTCCATATCACTTAGCAACAACAACATATTTATCACCCATAGTGGAAAGGTTTCAGATGAGTTTCCAGATGAAGACAGAATAAGAAGAATGAAAGATGGACTGTTTCTGAATATTTAGTCACTGAAAACCTTATGAGTAGCAGTTAAATAAAGTCAGCACCAGATGAATATTGAATATTGAATCATGATGAAGAGCACCAGAATGCTGTCAGGTAAGTGCCTAAAGATGAGTCTCTCAGCTTGGAAGGTACTCAAAATATGACTTGGGAAGAACTGTTTCCTCCAGGTAGAGTTGACCATGATGATGTGAATGAGGTAAAACCTTAGGGACCTTCTTTTGCTGATGGGGTACAACTCAAAATAAAGATAAACATCTGTAAATATCCATTAATAATTGGAACATGGAATGTATAAAAGATAAACCTAGGAAAATTGGAAATTGTCAAAAATGAACTGAAATGCATAAACTTTGATAACCTAGTCATTATCAAGCTTAAATGGTCTGGAATTGGCCATTTTTAATCTGACAATCACATACTTCACTATGCTGAGAATGATATATTGAAGAGGAATGGCATCGTATTCATTATCAAAAATAATGTATCAAGATCTGTCTTGAAGTACAACACTGATAGGATAATATTCATATGTGTACTAGGAACACCAGTTAATTCCACCACTATTAAAATGTATTCACTACCTACTAAATGCAGTGATGATGACATTGAAGAATTCTACCAACTTCTTCAGTCTGAAATTGATCAAACATGCAATAAAGATGAATTGATAATTACTGGTGATTGGAATGCAAAGGTTGGAAACAAAGAGGAAAGATTGGGAGTTGGAAAATATGGCCCTGGAGATTACATGATAGAATATTACAAGACCAATGACTTCTTCATT
>NW_006408666.1:5900381-5901485 GCF_000296735.1 Chrysochloris asiatica | reverse complement strand
AGACAAAGTCAAATTTTAAAATGAAATGTGCAAAAACCTGGAGTTAGAAAACCAAAAGGGAAAAACACACTCAACATTTCTAAAGTTGAGGGAACTGAAGAAAAAATGCAAGCCTTGATTTGCAATATCGAAAGATTCTATGAGCAAAGTATTGCACATCATTAGAATATGGGAATAATACAGAGTCACCATACTAAACAGAAATGGTCAACTTTCAACCATTTGAAGAGGTAGCATATGATCAAGAGCCAATGATGCTGAAGGAAGAAGTCCAAGGTGCATTGAAGGAATTGGCAAAGAGCAATCCATCAGGAACTGATGGAAGAAAAATTGAAATACTTTAACAAACTGCTGCAGCATTGGGAGCCTTCATTTGTCTATGCCAAGAAATCTGGAGGACAGCTACCTGACCAACTGACTGGAAGAGATTTGTATTTGTGCCCCTTCCAAAGAGAGGTGACCCATGGAATGCAGAAATCATTAGATTATAATAATAATATTATTGCATGTAAGTAATATTCTGCTAAAGGAAATATAGAAATAACTGCAACCATACATTGACAGAGAACTTCTAGGTGTTCAATCCAGATTCAGAAGTGGACATGAAATGAGGTATATCATTTCTGACATCATATTGACCTTGGCTGGAAGCAGAGAATACCAGAAAGATGTTTACCTGTCCTTTACTGACTGTGCAAAATCATTCAACTGTGTGAATCATGACAAGCTTTGAACAATGTTGAGGGTTAACAAGTATTCTGGAACACTTAATTGTGCTCATGAGGAAGCTTTACATAGTCCAAGAGGCAGTTGTTCTAACAGAACAAGGGAATGCTAAACGGTTTAAAATAAGGAAAGGTGTGTGCCAGGGTTGCCTTCTTTCACTATATCTGAGAAGCTGGATTATGTGAAGACAAAAGTGGCATAAGGATTTGAGGAAGATTCATTAACAACCTTGATTGCTGAAAGCAAAGAAGACTTAAATACTTACTAAGGAGCTCTGGTAGCGTAGTGGTTACGAATCAGGCTGCAAACCGCAAGGTCAGCAGTTCAAAACTATCAGCCGCTCCGCGGGAGAAAGATGAGGCTTTCTGCTCCCGTAAA
>NW_006408666.1:5897776-5899391 GCF_000296735.1 Chrysochloris asiatica | reverse complement strand
ATGTTTGGTGAAGTGGAGGGCCAGAGAGAATAGGTAGACCCCAACTAGATGAATTGGCACAGTGGGAGCAACAATGAATTTAAATGTAGCAACCATTGTGAGGTTAGTGCAGGATGGGGGCATTTTATTCTGTTGTGTATAGAGTTGCTATGAGTTGGTACCGACTTGATGGCACCTAACAACAATATATACACAACTCATTTTTACTAACAGGCAGAGTCAATTTATTGACGACAAGATAATCTACCAATACATGATGCTGGAACAATGAAAATGCCATTTGTAATAAATAAATATATTAATATATCCATATCCTGCACAATATACAAAAATTAACACAAAATGAGCTATAGACATGATATAAATAAAACGTAAAGCTATTAATCCTCCAGAGGAAAACATAGGGAAAATCATTTTAATCTTACATTAGCTAGAAATTTCTTAGATAGGACACTAGAAGCACTATCAATAAAAGTCAGACTTCATCTAACATAAAATCTGCTTCTATTCAGTATATATTGTGAAGAAAATGAAAGGAAGTCACAAAATGGCAGATAATAGTTTCAATTCATATATCTGATAAAGAATGTAAATCCACAATATATAAGGAATGTTAGTGATGTGCTAACTGAAGCTTGGCAGTTCAAACCCACCCTGTGTCAACATAGGAAAAACATCTGACAATCTTATTTCATTAAGATTATGGTCTAGAAAATCCTATCGGGTAGTTCTGCTTTGTCGTGTGAGTCACCCGATGTGTTGCAATAAATGAGACAGCCCCCAACAACAGCATTCAGAATATACAGAGAACTCTTCAAACCAAAATGAGGAAACAAACAACTAGAATATGAGCAAATTATCTGGATATATACTTCACCAGTTTATATATATGGATGGTCCAAAAGCACATGAAAAGATGTTCAACATCATTAGTCATTGTTGTTGTTGTTAAGTGCTGTTGAGTAGGTTCTGATTCATAGAGACCCTGTGTAGGATTTCTATGGAGTGGTTGGAGAGTTTGAACCACTTACCTTGTGTTTCAAACTGACCTTTTGGTCCAGTGCAGTGCTACAACACCACACCGGGACTCCTCATTCATCATTAGGGAAATGCAAACACATACCTATTATGGTCCCAGGTGTGGTGCTGTGGATAAGCACTAGACTGCTAACCACAAGGTCAGCACAAGGTTTTGTAGGGAAGCAAAGCCAGTTAAACATTTATATGTCTATAAATAGAGAGAGGAGTCCTGGTGTGACACTGTGGGTTAATATGCTGGACTGCAAAGTTGGTTGAAATGCAAGATCAGCGGTTCAAGGTCACCAGTAGCTCCTTGGAAACTCTATGCAGGGTCACTATGAGCCAAATTGACTTGACGATACTTTAACAGCAACATCAAACCAGTACACTGAGACCACAAGGATGATACTTAATCTGAAGAATCTCCCGTGTTGGTTGGAATTTTAAGCAAAAGTCAGTCTAACAAATTGTGGCAATTTACACTTGCACACAGCATCAAACTTCTTTATTGTCATCTGGTTAGGTTCTGGTCAGCTCAGTCCTAGTAGTCCACCTAGGTCAAACGGGTACCACCTGCAAGTTTGGGAGTTCACAC
>NW_006408666.1:5894832-5896941 GCF_000296735.1 Chrysochloris asiatica | reverse complement strand
CTCAGACAATCAAGGTGCCTCCACCTCATATCAGTGCCTTTAAAATTAGTCAACAACCAACTTATAAAACTCATCCTTGTGATCTTGTTCCTCTAGAACCACATATCTTAGGCAAGGTTTTCTAGAGAAGCAAAACTATTGAAACATATATGTATGTTACTAAGTGCCATCGAGTTGGGATCCAACTCATTGTGACCCTGTACAGGGTTTCCAAGGAGCAGCTGGTGAGTTAGAACTGCCATCCTTAACAGCCTAATACGACATTGCAGTTTACCGCAGTTACCAGTAACGCCACACCAGAAGTCCATATATATGCATATATGTATATATGTATTTAATAAGGAGCTCTGATAGTGCAATGGTTACGAATCGGGCTGATAATCTTATGGTCAGCAGTTTGAAACTGCCAGCTGTTCTGCGTGAGAAAGATGAGGCTTTCTGCTACCGTAAAGATTTACAGCCTCCGAAACCCTGTACAAGGTTTCAATATTCAACATATGTATTGAATATTGAAACATGATGAAAAGCACCAGAATATTATCAGATATAGTGTCAAAAGATGAGCCTCACAGGTTGGGAGGCACTCAAATATAACTGGGGAAGAGCTGCCTCCTCAAGGTAGAGTTGACCAAGATGATGTGAATGAAGAAAAGCCTTTGGGACATTTATTTCACCATACTTATTCAGTATGTATGTAGAGCAAATATTCCGAGATTCTGGATTATAAAAGGAAAATGTGGCATTAGGATTGGAGGAAGATCATTAACATGCAGATGATACAAACTCTCTTGCTGAAAGTGAGGAGGGCTTAAATACTTATTGATGAAGATCAAAGTATGGCTTTTACCTCAATGTAAATCAAACAGCAATCCTCACCTCTAGACCAATAAACAACATCCACATAATGAATACAAGATTGGAGTTGTCAAAAACTTAAACTTGTTCAGACCAACCATCAACATTCATGGAAGCAGCAGTCAAGAAAACAAACGATGTATTTCATTAGGCAAATCTGCTGCACAAGACCTCTTTAAAAAGTTCAAGAGCAAAGATTTCAGTTTGAGGATGAAGATGGGCTTGATCCAAACCATGGTATTTTCAATAACCTCATATGCATGTGAACATTAGACAGTGACTAAGGAAGACCATGGAAGAATTGATGCTTTTGAGTTATGGTGTTGGAAAAGAATATTAGAAGTACCATGAACTGCCATAAGAACAAAGAGATCTGTATTAGAAGTACAGCCAGAATGCTACTTGGAAGCCAGGATGGCCAGACTTTTTCTCTCATACTTCATACATATTACCAGTAGGGACTGGTCCCTGGAAAAGAACATCATGTGTAGGGTCACAGAAACAGAGGAAGATCCCAATGAGATGGAATAGCACAATGGCAGCAACAATGGGCTCAGGCTTAGCAGTCATTGTTATATTGGCACAGGACAAGGCAGTGTTTCATTGTATTGTGCATTGGGTCACTATGAGTCAGTGCTGATTTGATGGCACCCAACAGCAACAACCACAAATACATATATTGAGACGTATATTGTCAAGGAACTGGCTTCTAGTTGCAGTCGCAGGTCCACTTTGGAAGAGAGAGCAACTGTCACTCCTGTGTGTCCATTATATTGGGAGCAGGCCACACCCCCAAGGAAGCAGCCCAATGATTGGTTGGCTGCTCATAGCCGCTCATCATAGAGCTCATTATCTGTGTCTGTATTAGATTTCATCACCATGGATATAAGCACATCCCAAACAAATCCTCTGGAAATCTTTGCTTTGTCAACTTTACACAGAGCCCTAACAACAAACAGTGTTTCAAACCCACCATGGAAACCGTATCCAGTCACTATGTGTTAGAACTGACTCCACAGCACTTAGCAATAACCACAATTAGAATGGCAAAAAGTAATGAAATGTAACATGCATAGGGCTGGAGACAAGGAGGAAAAGTTGAGATTGTCATGTACTGCTTGTGGAAAAAATGAATGGCAAAGCGCATCTGGAAAAGTGTAGCAGTTTCTTAAAAGTTAAAAATACACCTGCCATATGATTCAGGCAGTCTGCATCTAGGAACATACTCAAGATAAATGATGGGAAAAAAAAAAA
>NW_006408666.1:5893320-5894571 GCF_000296735.1 Chrysochloris asiatica | reverse complement strand
AGAGAGAGAGAGAGAGAGAGAGAGAGCCATATAAAAAAATTTCCTCATCAGTGTTCAGAGAACCTTTTTTTTCTTTTTAAGAATAACCCAAAACTAGAAACAATGCAAATATTTACAGGCCGATGAATAAACAGATGTGGTAAACAACACACTAGAAGACAACTCAACAATACAAGTTAGGTATTATTGATACACACACATAGAAGGATGGATGTCAAAATAATTTTTGAGTGAAAGAATCCAGAACCCAGCTCCAAAGAGTGCGTACTGTATGGTTCCATTTATATAAAATTTTAGAAATGGCA
This sequence comes from Chrysochloris asiatica, assembly GCF_000296735.1. Lineage (NCBI taxonomy): Eukaryota > Metazoa > Chordata > Mammalia > Afrosoricida > Chrysochloridae > Chrysochloris > Chrysochloris asiatica. The sequence continues at coordinate 5,894,266 of NW_006408666.1, read as the reverse complement.
AATGTATCTATAGTGACAAAAAAGTGATCAGTGGTTTCCTGGAGGCAAAAGAAAAGGATTCCCAATAGGTAGAAGGAGATGTGTTCAGGCATTGTATGTGTTTATCATCGTGACTCTACTGGTGGTTTCATATATATCAAAATGTATCCTTTGTATACGTTGTTGTTGTTGTTAAGTGACGTCAAGTCAGTTCTGACCCATAACAACCCTGTATAGGGTTTCCAAGGAGCAGCTGGTGAGCATAAACAGCTAATCTTGCGGTTGATATGGCTTTGCAGTCTGGCACATTAACCCACAGTGCCACAACAGGGCTCCTGCGTACTTTAAATATATATATATATTTTTATATATTGTTGTTGTTGTTAGTTGCCATCGAGTTGGTACCGACTCATAGTTACCCTATGTACAACAGAATGAAACACTGCCCAATCCTGGGCCAGTCTCACAATTGTTGCCACACTTGAGCCCATTGATGCTGCCAATTTGCCAAACCATCTCGCTGGGGGTCTTCCTCTTTTTCTCTGACCCTTCACCTTACCAAACATGATATCCTTCTCCAGCAACTGGTCCCTCCTGATGATATGTCCAAAGTATGAGATGAAGTGTGGCCATCATGGCCTCCAAGGAGCACTCTGCACTTCTTCCAACATAGATCTCTTGGTTCTTTTGGAAGCCCATGACACTTTGAATATACTCCTCCAACACCATACCTCAAAAGCATCAATTCTTCTATGGTATTCCTTTCTTGGTCCAGGTACAGATTTCTTAGAAGCACATTTAAGTGTTTCAGAATACTCATACTTCACAATGTTGTCCATAGCGTGTCATGATCCACACAATTGGAAGCCTTTGTGTAGTAAATAAAGCACTGGTAAACATCTTTCTGATATTCTCTGCTTTCAGTCAAGATCCATCGGACATCAGCAATAATATCCCTTGTACCATG
>NW_006408666.1:5885919-5891705 GCF_000296735.1 Chrysochloris asiatica | reverse complement strand
TAAATTTCAACCATAGATACCCTGAGTAATGTTTTCCAAGGAGAAGCTGATGGGTGTGAACTACTAATCTTTTGGTTAGCAGTCCAGCGTTTGTTCTACAGCAGTGATGGGGAATGTCATGCTTGCAACTGAATTCCTTCCAAATAAAATTAATTTTTTCTAGTGGGGGGTTGAGGAAGGAAAAACAAAACAAAGTGAATAGAGTAAATACTGACAACTGATGATACCTGTTATTGGATTACAAATATTGTAATGACACAAAGTATGTGGTTCTTGCAGGTGGGACTGACGATCTGTTCTATAAATCTTCACTCAAGTCACAATCCAAAGTTAAATAATAATAATAATTTCTTCTTGGAGAAAAGTACTCAATTCACATTTCAACATTGACCTGTTCATTTTGGTTATTGTTGTTGTTAGGTTCTGACCCATAGCGACCCTGTACTGGGTTTCCCAGGAGTGGCTGGTGAGTTTGAACTGCTGCTCTTGTGGTTCAAACTGACTTTCCAGTCCAGCGCATTATCACAGGGCGCCTGCTTCATTTTGGCTAGAGGTCAGGAAATCCTTTCTCAGCACATGGAGAGAGGAAATGGATCTTCTCATACAGCTGATTGCTGGGAACCTTGAGCTCTCCCTTTGATTAACAGTGAGACAAGCTGACTGATTTAACAGGTGTCATTTCTTACTGATGGAACAGCCTTTTAAATAATTCTTAAGGGTCTCACTGCCACTGCCATCAAGTGGATTCTGACTGGTAGTCCCTCCGCAAGACACGCACCCCTCCTCCTGTGTGTCAGTAGACACTCTCGTCTTTCTCCAGTGGAACGGCTGGTGGGTTTGAACTACCAGCCTCTCAGTTAACAACATAACGCTTAATTTACTGTGCCACCAGGGACTCTTTAAAAGTGGTCAGGTTTACCAAATTATTTAATCCCCAAAATGTTCTTTCAATTTATTACCAAGTTAATCCTCAGAGTTCACCCAGATATAAAAAACCCACAATGCAAATAGAACTCTGGGGAGCATAGTATGAATCAGGCTGCTCATCTCACAGTCAGCAGTTCTAAACTATCAGTTGTTCTGCGGGAGAAAGGTGAGGCTTTCTGTTCCCGTAAAGATAACCCTGCCCAGGGTCACTATGAGTCAGAACTGATTCCACAGCACATAACTACCACTAATATAACACGTAATACATGGTAAGATCTACACCATGACTTATAAGAATCTGGAGCTATAGATGGCAAAGGAAGTCTGGGAAGATCTGAGCCATTCCACCATGTAAGCGTTCATCAGGCATGATTAACTTCACAGATTTTAGCACATACATGTCCCTTTACTGTAACATGGTAACATTGGAAATCCTCTAATTTCATGAGAGAGTAAAATAATCCCATCAGTCCAGTGATTCTTCTGAGGTGGATGGAGGTCAGACATGTGTCCAGTCTAAACAATTCTGACATCAGCAGTCCCTCCACAGAGCTCTGTACTTCTCTGTTGGGCTTAAATACTCATTTCAGTGACCCCACAGAACTCACAGACCACACTCATGATTACAAAGTTGATTAAGGAAACAGGCTACGATTCAGTATCAGGGTCATCTTGAAAGTAACAGGAAGCACTCAAGAGACAGAAACAGTTCATCAACAGGACAGCTTCCAATCTCTCACTCCTCTACTGTACCCACCAATATGCAGGCCAGACTCTCCATTGTGTTTATTGTCAGCTCTTGCCCTGGTTCTGCCCTGCTTGGGCGAGTGCTACAGCTCTTTAGTTCTGTCATCATGTTCCCAAAGGCACCTCACTCTTCTAGCAAGAACCGAAAGTATTTCACATTCTTGCTCTGTGTATCAACAAGCCCACTGCAGCCTTTTCATGCTAGTCTCCTGGTCCTCTCTTCTCCCACTTTTCATGACCTCTCAGGCTGTCTTCATTAGTAGAGCTTTCTCTCCAGGACCCCAGGTTTAAAGTATATACTCCCCTTCTGACTCTTGATGATAATGAGATAAACCTCAACCTCTGTGGTTCTTTTAAACCTAATGGGATGGCAAAATCAACCAGTACTCTTGGTAGACCACAGATACCTTATGTACAGGATTGATGCCCAAATAGGTAAGAATTTCACATACCTTATTTACATAGACCTAAACAATCATCCAGGCTGTGAACCTCAAGGTCAACTGTTCAAAACTACCAGCTGTTCCATGGGAGAAAGATGAGGCCTTCTACTCCTGTAAAGATTTATAGCCTCAGAAACCCTGTACAGGGTCACTATGAGTCAGAACTTACTCTACCTCACATATCAACAACAACAAACAATCATTGGAGTCCTGGTGTGGTGCTGTGGGTTAATGTGTCAGACTGCAAAGCTGTTTGAACTGCAAGGTTGGCAGTTCAAGCTTACCAGCTGCTCCTCAGAAACCCTATACAAGGTAGCTATGGATCAGAACTGACTTGAGGGCACTTAACAACAACAACAATCATTGCACACCAGTAATCCTCTTCAAAGTAGGTGTGGTAGCACAGTGTTTAAGTGCTCAGCTGACTCGCTGCAGGTTAGTAGTTTGAATCTATCAGTCACTCTGAAGAAGACAGATGTTGTACTCAGCTCACATGAAGATGACAGCCTTGGAAAATGTATGGGATTCTAGTCTGTGCTAGAGTGTCACTATGCCTTGGGTTTGATTTGAGAGCAATGGACTAGTCCTCCCCAAGGAGAAGAAGATGGTACTGAAATATCTCTCTACCACTGATTGATTAGTGTGGTCACTTTGAATCACTTTGGACAAGTTACTTAACCTCTTTGTGCCTTATTTTCCTTATTGGTGAAATTGGGATAGCAATACTACTTAGTTTTCTGGAATATTGTGATGGTTAAACAGGTAATATATGTATATTTTAGTAGAATCCAGATTAGTTATGTATGAATGCTAAAGTTAATAATAGTAAGTAATACCTCTGAAAATTTTCTCACTGAAAACCTTATGAATAACAATGGAACATTGTCAGCACCAGAATATTGAATATTGAAACATGAAGAAGAGCACCAGAATATTGTCCCATATAGTGCCAGAAGATGAGCCCCACAAATTGGAACACACTCAAAATACAATGGGTGAAGAGCTGCCTCTGCAAAGTAGAGTAGACTGTGATGACATGAGTGGAGTAAAGCCTTCAGGACCTTTATTTGCTGATGGGGCACAAGTCAAAATGAAGATAAACAGCTGTAAACATTCAATAATTGGAACATGGAATGTATGAAGTGTAAATCTAGGAAAATTGGAAGTTACCAAATATTAAATGGAACAAATAAATATCAATATCCTAGGTATGAATGAGATGAAATGGACAATAATTGGTCATTCTGAGTCTGACAATCTCATGGTTTACTATGCTGGGAATAACATATTAAGGAGCAATGGCATGGGACTCATCATCAAAAAGAACATTTCAAGATCTTCTTTGAAGCTTAGAGCTGTCTGTGATAGGACAATATCCATTCACACACAAGGAAGACCAGTTAATAAAATTATTATTCAATTTTATGCACCAACCACTAAAGCCAGTGATGATGAAATTGAAAAATTCTACCAATTTCTTCAATCTGAAATTGATCAAACTTGTAATCAAAATGTATTGATAATTACTGGTGATTGGAATGCAAAGTTTGGAAACATACAGGAAGGACTAGGAGTTGGAAAATATGTCCTTAGTGATAGAAACGATGCTGGGGATTGCATGATAGAATTTTTCAAGACCAATTACTTGTTCAGTGCAAATACCTTTTTAAAAAAACACAAAAGACCTCAACAGAAGGCATACACAGAAACCAAATTGACTACACCTGTGTAAAGACATGGTGCAAAAGCTTCATATCATCAGCCAAAACAAGGTCAGGAGCAGATTGTGGAACAGACCATCAGTTGCTCATATGAAGCTGAATAAAAATTCAAACAAGTCAATGACAGCCAAAATATAACCTTGAACACATCCCACCTGAATTTAAAGATCATCTGAAGAATAGATTTGGTGCATTAGACACTAAAAGACCGAAGACCAGAAGAGTTGTGATCAAGAACATCATACAGGAAGAAAACAAAAGGTCATTAAGAAGATAGAAAAGAAGGAAAAGACCAAAATGAATGTCAGAAGAGACTCTGAAACTTGCTTTCCAGTTTAGAGATGCTAAGGCAAATAGAAAAAAATGAGACTAAAGAGCTGAATAAAAAATTCCAAAGGCAGTTAGACAAAAGAAAGTCAAACATTATAATGAAATGTGCAAAGACCTGGAGTAAGAAAACCAAAAGGGAAGAACACGCTGAGGGAACTGAAGAAAATATTCAAGTCTCAGCTTGCAATCTTAAAGGATTCAAAAAGCATCAAAAGAAGATGGTGGGAATATACAGAGTCACTGTACCAGAAAGAGATGGTTGATGCTCAACCATTTCAAGAGGTAGCATATGATCAAGAGCCAATGATATTGAAGGAATACATCCAAGGTGCATCGAAAGCATTGGCAATGAACAAGTCTCTGGGAATTGATGGAATGCAATTTGAAATATTTCAATAAATTGATGCAACACTGGAGGTACATACTCATATATACCTAGAAAATTGGAAGACAGCTACCTGGCTACCTGTCTGGAAGAGATACGTATTTATACCCTTCTAAAGAGAGGTGACCCAACAGAATGCGTAAATCATCAGACAATATCATCAATATGCCATCCAAGCAAATTTTTGCTAATGATAATTAAAAACCAACTGCCTCCATACATTGACAGAAAACTTCCAGAGGTATAAGTTGGATTTAAAGAGGACATGGAATGTGAGATATCATGGATGACATTAGATGGCTCTTAGTTAAAAGCAGAGAATACCAAAAAGGATGTTGACTTGTGCTTTACTGATTACTCAAAGGCTTTCTATTACATGGTTGATGACAAGCTATGAACAGCAATGAGGAAAAAGAGTATCCTGAAACACTTAATTGTGCTCTTGAGTAAGCTGTAAGACTCATTAACAACGTGCAATATCAGATGAAACAATCTTGATTGCTGAAAGCAAAGAGGACTTAAAATACTTATTGATGCAGATCAAAGATCACAGAATTTGTAATGGGTTGCACCTCAAAGTAAAGAAAACAAAAATCCTCACCAATAGACCAATAAATAACATCCAGAGAGAGAGAGAGAGAGAAAGACAGTGACAGAGACACAGAGACACAGAGAGTCCTGGTGCCACTGTGGGTTAATGCATTGGACAACAAGGTTTGTTTGAACCACAAGATTGGCTTTTAAAGGTTACCAGCCACTCCTCGAAAACTCTACACAGGGTCGCTGAATTGGAAGCAATGCAACGGTATTTAACAATAATGGCCAAAACATGTACTTCTGGTATGGTGCTGTAGTATAAGCATTGGACTGTGAGCTACAAGGTCAGCAGTTCAAATCCACCAGCTGCTCCTTAGAAACCCTATAGAGGGTCCTATGAGTTGGAATCGACTCAATGGCATATATATATATATATATATTCCTGGTACAGAGCTGTAGCTTAAGCACTGGACTGTAAACCACCATGTTGGCAGTTCGCACTCACCAGCTGCTTCTCAAAAAACCTGTAAAAGGCCGTTAAGAGTAAGAATCAGTTCGACAGTACTTAAAAACACCAACAACCAGCCTGGAGCAGCCAGAAGAACAGAAGATACTTCCTGAAAGAAAGACTGACAGGAAAAATGCAAAACAATATAGGCAGACCGACTGACTACTACAATAACAAACAAGTGGCTC
>NW_006408666.1:5877232-5882599 GCF_000296735.1 Chrysochloris asiatica | reverse complement strand
ATCGGCCAGCTGGCATCATTGATGGACTCAAGTGTGACAGCGGTAGTGAGGTTGGCCCAGGATCGGATATTGTTTTGTTCTGCTGTGCATGGGGTCACTATGAATCGGTTTTGACTTGATGGCACCTGACAACAACAAAAACAAAGTGCCTAGAATAATACCAGGAATCTTACTGCCATTTGGAAATATTGGGGGTTAAGAAGTAGTCCTGGTGTGGCACTGTAGGTTAATGCACTGGACTGCAATGTCATCTTCTGTTTCCAGGTTTTTAGTTTTTAATTTATTTTTTAATATTTTATTGGGAATTATGTGATATTTTACCTGGGAGAGCATTATTTTTACAGTCATCCTATCATATGTTGTTTCATTGCCATGGTTACAATCCCTTCCATGCATCTTCAACCAACCAAAGGGTATAACCTTTCATGCCTGACCTCTGATCATCAGCACACAGCCCCTCTTCATCTCTGGGTCTAGAGTTCCCAGCCGCTCCTTCTCTCCACATCATCGTCTCTGCCTCCATCTCTGGCATCACTGTTTCTCTGGGTAGGGTCCCACACTCAGCTCTTCTCCCTTGATGGTCCCAGGGCCCCCCACTCCTGGAGTACAAAGTAAACCACTCCCCTCCTTTTGCTACAAAATGTTCACCTTTACATTTCCAACCCTCACAGTCAGTCCTGATAACCATTATTCACTATTGTACCACAAGAGTCCTATCCCCACCTCATTTCATCAACCCCACCCGGGAGATTGGATACTACTCAGGGGAGAGTCTACCTTCCTCAACGCCCTCTAGATCTAGGCTCCCTCTTGAAAGCTTGTAAGCCAGTCACTTCTTGCCTTTGTAACTGCCCCATTTTGGGTAGCCAACGTTGAAGTTGCCCATCCCTCTCTACTCTGTGTATGGAGGGGATGGGAATGATCCTCACTGTAAAGATTTGTTCCCTCTTTTGAGCTACTGCATCCATAGGTGTAGGTCAAGTTCATCAACTTGTATCAGATTACTCTTCTTTTTCCTCTTCTTCTTCTAGTTAAATGTTAATCATCCAGTCATTGAAACCAGGTCAAGTGGATATTACAGGCAAGTTTGGGTGTTCTTATATATATGCCCTCTCTTCTTGTCACCTAGACACTTCACTCTCCACTCTAGTCTTCTGTGGCTATGTCACTGACTCTGGGCCCAGGAGTCCCCAGGTCTTGCTATAGTGCTGGCCAACCAGGTCTCATACTGGGTTCACAGGAGTCTATTGAACGTTGTAGGGCTTAGCTCGCAGCTTCATTCAATGTCATTTCAAACTGCATGGTTGGCAGTTCAAGCACACCAGCATTTCCTCAGAAACCCTATCCAGGGTTACAATGAGTCTGGACCGACTCAGCACACAAAAAAATGGAAGATTGGTCTTTCATAATGCAAACACTAGCCTAAACAAAAAGGACAGCAGCCCATAAGAATTCCCATCAAATTCCATAAAATAGATTATAATGTTGGAAGGAAAATACAACAAAATCCTTTTTTGGAACAGCCTCTAATTTGCCTATATCTTATAAGGATGTATATAAATTGAAGGGCAGGTGAATTCATGCTTTGGTTCAAGTATATTTTATTCAGGATTTGTCTTCTTTTATACCAAGACAAGCAATAGTGACTGAAGTCCTTCCTAATTTGCAGCAATCAATAACCATTCTGGAAAATCATTCATATAGAGTTTTGTTTTCAGCATATATGTTATGTGTTTTCATGTGAACATGTGAATATGCTCTTCTGATTAAAAAAAAAAAAAAAAAACTGTAACTTTAAAGGATTGGGGCTTAATATCCTCTGAGATTTCTCTAATTAAGCTCGGCTTCTCTTCTTAGATGAGTTTAGTACCCAAGTAAATGAACTAATTAGTAGTCTGCTGTTGAATGAGGCTACAATGCTTTATAACATTTCTGGTCATCATTGGGAGTTCCCACACAAGATTCCAATTAAATAGCTCCCCAAAAAATACAACCTATTCTCTATCCCCACATCTTATTCCACATCTGCAAGACTATGTGGGATTTGACCAGTTCCAGAATGATCTCTGGCAGGAGGCTATGATGAAGCACACAACCCAATTCTGGACAGAAAAACCAATGTGGGGTTCAAAAACCAAGGCAACTCCCAGAAGAGCTGTAGTCTCTGTAATACTTTGAGTTTCACCACAATGGTTTCAATGATGGCATCGAGGGATGCACAGGCCAACTTTATTGATTGGTGTGACTCAGGCATCTATCAAAAAAGCAACACACTAATATGGAGAGTGTGTGGCATAAAAGCAAATCCAGTATCATCTGTCTGAATTGTACCCTGGCCTTGTTATGCCACCATGAACACTTGCTATGCATTAAGCTAGGACTTTGTTGGGGGTTTGTTTATCAATAAGCAAATATCTTAAACTTCACATTATTTACATTTAGCCTCTTCTGTAATAAAAAAATTAGAAGAGAGACAATGAATGAATAATTAAATTTTTGTACTAGTTTGTCGACTAGGTCTTGGGACTGATTTCTTAAGTTACAACTAACTTTTCAGTGTCGTAGCCTTCTGCTATTGAACCTACTCTTCTCAATGTTTCTAAGTTGTTTCCTGTAAAGAGTACATTGCTTTGGAGATGGACGCGGTGGCCAGTAGACAATGTGCTACTGAGCCTCTCTGTGCATCAGAGGAAAGCTCTGTGTACCTTCGGTCTATGAAGGGCAGAGAGAAGAGTCAGTGACGTAATGGGCATAAGGTCTAGGTCAAGAGCACATACAGCACAGAGAAAATGCTCAATATATCTCAAGTTAATTCATCTTACTGTGATTGTAATTGTAGCCAAGCTACAATCCCAGGCTCACCTCCATGTACTCAGAGTCCTATCATGGTACAAAGTCTTCTCTTTCTGTGTATAGCATCTTTATAACCTTACAGTGACAATCTCATTCCCAATCTACTGTGTCTTTGCAACCCATTGACTACAAAAGCTTTTAATTCTTCATCAGCTTTTTCCAAGACTTTAAAGGAAGGTGGGGCCTTGGTTTTGGTGGCAGCAGGTTCTCCAGGATGAGCAAGGGAACATGGCATCGCTGTCACTACTGCTCTGGAGGAGGACGCTGAGCAGGGTCAACTTAGCTAGGATGTCACATCCCTTTTCTAATAGATCCAGAACTAACTGTCTGGTAGCAGTCAGATGAAGATTCTTATCTTTAAAAACAAGAATGATACATCATTCCTATCCATTTAAGGTTGACTCTATTTTGGGAACTAACACTTTGAGTTCCCTCACCAAGCATCTTAGAGTAATGGGGCAGCAGAGAGTCCCAGGACAGCTCTGATTTACCCCATCTCTGAGAGGATGTAAATAACTGTACTCCATGGTATTATATGAACTGAAATGGGACATCTAGTAGAGTTGTTGATGTAAGGCCAAGCAGGATTCAGTGGAACTTCCAGACTTAGCACAGAAGACAAGTACTGTAATCTGCTTGCGTGAGAATGGCAGCCATGATAACCCTGTGGAGCACTACTGCTCTGAAATGCATGCATTCCACAGGAGACAGACTCAACTTGATGGCAAAGAGTTTTGAGGGCTTTTCCAGACCAAGATGGATTAGGAAGGAAGGTCTAATGAGTTGCTTCTGGAAATCAGTCATGGGCCAGCTGTGGGCCACTGCAGTTCAGCCCACAATCACAGTGATTCATGAGGAGGGCTCAGGGCCAATCAGCATCACAGGCTCTTCTGCAGTGTCACTTGAGTCATTGGCTGACAAGAGTAGACATTTCTTGTGTCTTCAAAGATACTAATGCAAGATGCAATACTGAAATTCCAAAAGTATTTGTCTACATAAAATCTCAGGTAGTAAACAGAGCAAAACACTAGATACCACCCCATTTGTCAAATTGAACAGTGCTGGGGTAGCCCCTTTGGGTTTCCTGAAGCCTGGCTTCTTAGTCAGAAAATGCCAAAAAAAAAAAAAAACCTTCCAACAAAGTCGATAAGGTTCCCAATGCATAAGTGAGGAAGAAAAAACTATTAAGTAAAAATATAGCATACTCAGGGGAAATCCAGGTGCATTTCACTCTTCTAAGTATTAGATGGTCGATCATAAAGATTTTATGAGAAGGGTCCAGATCATGAGTATAGGGCTTGAGCAGTACGTTGTCAGAGCTCCTGATAGGCACATAGTATGCAACGGCTGAATGAATGAAGTGCTGCAAACTGCCATTCATCCAAAATGACACAGACCAATCACTAGTATCTGTGGCAGCTTAGTGGGTTATGACTTGGGCTTTTAACTGCAAGGCCACCTGTTAGAATTTACCAGCTTCTCCTTGGGAGAAAGATGAGACTTGCTGCTCCTGTATAGATGTACAGCTTCAGAAACCCTATATAGAGTTCCTATGAGTCAGAACCAACCCCACGGCACATAACCACCACTGCCGCCACCATGGTCTATTTATGAAGATTTGTTATGTTACCAAATGCTGTTCTTGTTCTTATCTCAGCTTGTCTGTGTGTGTATGTGTGTGTGTGTGTGTGTGTGTTTGTGAAAGATTAGGGAATTTGTACAGTGTCATAGAGGTGATCAATTGAAGAGCTGAAATTAGGCCCAGTTAGATGAGCTGCACATTTAACCAACTCACTGTGCAGACTCCCAGAAGTCACATTAAATTCTGAATGTGAGGATGACTTTATACCCAAGAAAAAAGAACACATATAGGCACACAAAAATGTGTATGCAAATGTTCACAGAGCCAAGAATTGGGGTCCACCCAACTGACCATACATGGACACACAGATAGACAAATCATGGTATATCCATATAATGGGACATGATTCAGTCATAAAAATAAAGGAAGTACTGGAGTAGGTTACAAGATAGATGAATCTTTAAAACATTATGCTAAAAGAAAAAAGACAGAGATAAAAGATCCATATTATGGAAGGCAGGGCTTGATGGCAGCTAGGGTGGAGGTGCAGTGAGGTTCGCCATCAGGCATACTATAGAACACTAGGGAAAGCATATCCAGGGAAAATCTCCAAAAGTCAGAATCATGTAAGTGTGAAAAGTTTGAAGGCTTATAGCTAGTGGAACTTGAAGCAAAAGTAAGAAATTGCGTACTTTTGAATCTGCCAGTCTCGGCACCAGGGAGCCAACAACCTTGGGGAGACCAAACGGAAACACCAAGCGGAGGTGCAGACACACCACGGAAAAATGCTGTAGGAACCTTGGAGCAAAGGTGGACAATACACTTTGTCGGTTTTGCTTTGTTCTGATTTTGTCTTTGTTTTTGTTTTTTTGGTATCTGGTCATTGACCTCCCCACTGTTTGTGCAACTCCATTCTGGTGACTATAGGGGGT
>NW_006408666.1:5872938-5876246 GCF_000296735.1 Chrysochloris asiatica | reverse complement strand
AAAATAAGGAAGAAATCAGGAAAGTACTACAGGAACAATCAAATAATAGATACAACATTGGAAACAATTCAAAACCTACAGAAAGAAGTTCAAACAATCAGTAATAGAATATTAGAAATAGACAATACTCTGAAAGAGTCGAGGAGTAGAATAGAAGAGAGGGAAAGCAGAACCAGTGAGCTGGAAGACAAATCTCTCAATACCACTAAGATAGAAGAGCAAACAGAAAAAAAGGATAAAAAAAATCTGAAGAAAGTTTAGATTTATGTTGGACAACATGAAGAGGAATAACTTAAGAATCATCAGCATTCCAGAACAATAAGAATCACACAAATCCACAGAGGAAATAGTTGAAGAATTGCTGCAAGAAAATTTCTCTAATATCCTGAAAAGTGAAAAGATAAATATTCAAGAAGTCTACATTACTCCCAATGGAGAGAAAAATGAAAGCCTTCCCTCTGTGAACAGGAATCAGACAAGGATACCCTTTGTCACCACTCCTATTCAATATTGTGTTTGAAGTCTTAGCAAGAGCCATTTGGCAAGACAGGGAAATTAAAGATGTCCAAATCGGCAAAGAGGAAGTAAAACTCTCTCTATTTGCAGAGGATATGATCCTGTACTTAGAAAAACCCAAGGACTCAGTAAAAAAGCTAGTAGACCTCATTGGAAGATTCAGCAAAGTGGCAGAACATAAGATCAACATACAAAAATCAGTTGGATTCCTCTATACTAAAAAGGACAGCATTGAAAATGACATTAAGAAAGCAATACCATTTACAAAAGCCACCCAAAGGATGAAATATCTAGGAATAAATGTAACCAGAGAAACCAAGGACTTATACAAAGAAAACTACAAAACACTACTACAAGAAACCAAAAGAGACCTACAAAAATAGAAGAATGTACCACGGTCCTGGATAGGAAGACTTAACCTTGTGAAAATGTCAATACTGCCCCAAACAATTTACACATATAATGCAACCCCAATCCATATTTCAACAACATTCTACAAAGAGATGGAAAAAACAATTACAAACTTTATATGGAAAGGAAAGAGACCCAGAATAAGCAAGGCACTGCTTAAGAAGAAGAATAAGGTTGGAAACCTCTCACTCTCCAACTTCAAAATTTATTACATGGCTACAGTGGTCAAAACAGCCTGGTACTGGTACAATGAGAGATACAATGATCAATGGAACAGAATTGAGAATCCAGAAATTAACCCATCAACACACATGCAACAGATTTTTGACAAACACCTAAATATATTGCATGGGGAGGTGATACTTTCTTCAACAGATGGTGCTGTCAGAACTTGAAAACGATACGCAAAAGATTGAAACAAGACCATCACCTCACACCTTATGCAAAAACCAACTCAACATGGATTAAAGACCTTAAATGTGAATCCCAGAATTATGAAGTCGTCAATGAAAAAATAGGGACAAGTATGATGGCACTAATTCAGGGAATACACAGACTACCAAACATTTTGAAAACTACACAAAGAAAAGTAGATAAAATAGATGACTGAGGCATGCTAAAAATTAAAAACTTAAGTACATCAAAAGACTTCACCAGAAGAGTAAAAAGGGAACCCACAAAATGAGAAAAAATCTTTTGCAATGGCACTTCAGACAAGGGACTTATTTCTTTAAAAATATAAGAAACTACAATACCTCTACAAGAAAAAGACAAATAACACAATTAAAAATCGGCACAGGATATTAACAGACACTTCAACAAGGAAGAGATCCACACAGCCAACAAACATATGAAGAAATGTTCACGATCACTAGCCATTAGAGTGATGCAAATCAAAACAACTATGAGATATCATCTCACACCAGCAATAACAGCAAATATCAAAAAAGTAGAGGATAATAAATGCTGGGAGGGATGCGGAGAGACTTGGACACTCCTGCATTGCTGGTGGGATTGCAAAATGGTCCAACCTCTCTGTAAAGAAATATGACACTTCTTCAGAAGGTTGGAAATAGAAATACATTGTGATCCAGCAATTCCTCTACTTGGTATTTACCCACAAGAAATTTGAGCCATAACATGAGTAGCTATATGTACACCAATGTTCATAGCAGCACTATTTACAATAGCAAAAATATGGAAACAGCCAAAGTGCCCATCGACTGAAGAATAGATAAACAAACTGTGGTAATACACACAATTGAATATAATTCTACCTTGAAGAATAACAAGGAAGCTGCAACCCACCGCATAACATGGACGAACCTTGAAGACATAATGTTGAGTGAAATTGGTGGTGGTATGTGCCGTGGAGTCAGAACCGACTCATAGTGACCCTGTACAGGGTTTCCAAGGTTATAAATCTTTACGGGAGCAGAAAGCCTTGTCTTTCTCCAGCGGAACAGCTGGTAGTTTCGAACAGCTGTCCTTAAGCTTCACAGCCAGATTTGTAACCCCTATGCTACCAGAGCTCCAGTTAAAAAAGGAGAAATACTGCATAAGACCACTACTGTAAAAGACTAAGAAAAAGAACCCATACTTAAGGGGGTGGGGATTCTTTGCTAGCTACAGGGATGTGGGGGTTGGGGTGAAGGGAGGGAAGGGAAAGTGGAGCACAGGTCAGTGAATAGACACAGGATAGTTTGGGTGCTAGGGAGGGGGGCAATATACAAGAAGGGGGAGGGGAATGGAAGAACAAAGTGGATGGGAGAATAATTAGGAAGGTTTGCATGGGCTAAGTAGGACAGAGGTAAATAATGATGTCTGCACAACTTTGGAACAACAGGGCTCTGGGATACAGGGATTGAGATATGGTTGGAATGGGGAAAGGGGGAGAAATAATGTTAAGTAGCTTGGCTGCCTTTTGAATCTTGGTTTCCCTGGCATACCATTATAAAATTGACAACTTAGGGGAAAAGAAAGGAATAACCAGAAATATCACCACAGAAAGCTTGTAAGTCCGTCTTCTGCCTATAAATGATTGGAATACCTAAAATGGGGCTACAACGTGCCCAGTGAAAGAAGCTTCCTGTGGAGCCTCCGTATTACATAAGACTATAGGTGGAATTCTGAACAGCATCCAGAATCTTCAGAGATGGGAAATTTCCACTTGAAAGGACGGGCAGACCAACCTGGAACAGCTAGAAGAACAGAAGATACTTCTTGAAAGAAAGATCTACAGGAAAAATACAAAACAATTTTGGCAGAATGACTGATTACTACAAGAACAAGCAAGTTGCTCATCCAGGAGAAATCAAGGCAAGTGTCCGGGTCCCCTCAGAGCAAACCCCCTTCCAAGACTAAGACTCAATGGGAATACA
>NW_006408666.1:5865756-5872558 GCF_000296735.1 Chrysochloris asiatica | reverse complement strand
ACTAGAGTGGAGAGTGAAGCATCCAGCTGATAAGAAGAGAGGGCATATGCACAAGAACACCCACACTTGCAGATAATACCCACTTGACCTGGCTTCGATGACTGCATGATCAGAGCTCAACTAGAAAAAGAATGAAGAGGAAAAAAAGAGTAATCTGATACAATTTGATGAAATTGATCTACACCTATGGATGCAGTAGCTCAAAAGAGGGAGTAAACCTTTACAGTGAGGATCATTCTCAACCCCGCCATACAGAGTAGACAGGGTTGAGCAACTTGGACATTGGCTACACAAAGTGGGGGGACTTCAAAGGCAAGAAGTGACAGGCTTACAAGCTTTCAAGAAGGAATCTAGATCCAGAGGATGTGGTGTAAGGTAGACTCTCCACTGAGTAGTATCCAGCCTATCTAGATGGGGCTGATGAAAGGAAATGCAGATAGGTCTGTTGTGATATAATAGTGAATAATTGTTATCAGGACTGATTGTGAGGGTTTGAAATGTAAAGGTAGATGTTTTGTAGCAAGGAGGTGAGTGACTGACTTTGCAGTCTAGGAGTGGCGGTCCCTGGGACCATCAAGTAAGAAGAACAGTGAGCGGGACCCTACCCAGAGAAGCAGTGAAGCCAGAGATGGAACAAGAGATGATGATGTGAGGGGATGGAGCAGATGGGTACTTTAGACCCAGAGAGGGAGAGGAGCTGTGTGCTGATGACCAGGGAAGGCAAGCTTGCCAAAAGGTATACCCTTTGGTTGGTTGATGATGCATGGAGGGGATTGTAACCATGGCAATGAAATGATATACGATAGAATGAATGTAAATCTAATTTTCTCCACTGTAAACTATCACATAACTCACGATAAAACATTAATAATAATAATAATAATAAGGGCTATGCAACAATAAAACAGATTCATATTATATTACAACATAGTAGTGAAATGGCAAGAATGGAAATTTTTATAGAGAATGAAAATAGATTACTCGCTGTTTGTCAGAGTCTGATAGGAGGAAGAAATGGGAGATCACTGCTAATAAACATAGTGATGCTTCTTAGGAGGATGAAAATATTCTAAATTAGATAATCTGCTGATGGCTACACAACTTGGTGAACAATCTAGAACCATGGAATCATCCACTTTACCTGGGTAAGCTTTGTGTTATAGGATTTGCATCTCAATTTAATTAAACATTTAAGAAATAAAGATAACATAAGCTAATGGTGTGGTCAGTTTATTGAGAAAAATGCATATTTAATTCCCTGCTCTGTCTTTCCTCTAAGCCGTTATGAAACCTGTACACACTCTACAGCACATGGTCTTCTTGAGTTCAGGGATGAGATGATTATATCCTATCCATCAGAAAGATCTTTCCATAGGAAACATCATGGGAACTGGGGACTCTGTCAATTGTCATTGCTTAAGGGGAAATGGTGGTTTTTAAGAGCTTGGTCCCTATGGGCACAATTCTTCATGAAGCTCAATTTTCTCAACTACAAATGAGGATGAAACACTTACCTTGGGAGCTCCCTGTAAAGATCAGAGAGGATATTTAGAAAGTGCCCATGAGAGGATCTGGTATTGTGGAGAGAGGCCTCAATCAACTACAGCTACCAGTTGTTCCAGTTGAATTCAACTCATGGTGACCTCATTCATGTCAGAATAGAACAGTTTCCACAGGGTTTTGAGTGGCTGATTCTTTAGAAGTCCATCCCCAGGCTTTATTCTGAGCACCTCTGGACTTGAACCCCCAACTTTCTGTTAGCAACCAAGCACAGTAACTGTTTCCACCATCCAGTGTATATTTTTGTTAAACTGCTGCTCAAAATGCTCCCTTCTGGCATAGTGCCAACTCTCCTTACAACCCTAACAAGGCAGCTCCAAGGGTGCATTCAGCCTGCAGAAGCCTCTCTGGGGTGGTCCACATAATGGATCTGTCGTCAAATAAATCATTCAGAGTCATTTTCTTGAGCTACTCCCACCCTTACAAATTCTCTAAATAATCCCATTGGATGAAGGTCTTAGGAGTGCTGTGCTTGCCTCTTTGGTCTGGTAGACTGACCTGTATGTGGTCTCCAGCATATTACCTAAGTTACACTGAAATTGCCCTAGGTTTTGTTGTTGTTAAGTGCCGTCGAATAGATTCTGACCCATAGCGACCCTGTATAGGGTTTCCAAGGAGCAGCTGTTGAGCTTGAACCACCGACCTTGCAGTTCAAATGACTTTGTAGCAAGTCCATTAGCCTACATTAGCCCACAGTGCCAAACCAGGACTCCTCTAAGGAGGAACCTTTAAAAGCTTTAGTGAACAATGTAAATAAGGTAGGGTTGTTCTTTTTGTTGTTACGTACCATCAAGTCAATTCCGACCCATAGTGACCCTGTATAGGTTTTCCAAGGAGCAGCTGGTGAACTTGAACCACTGATCTTGCAGTTCAAACAACTTTGCAGTCTGATACATTAACCCACAGCGACACACCAGGACTCCATGCTAGTGTTAGCTTCTACTAAATAAGCATCTATGGTGATAGAGTTTTAAGTTAAACTCAGTGATCCAGTATCCCACCAAAACACTAGTACTGTCTTTTTTCCCTCTACCTGCATTAATTTTTTTTTTTTTTCAGGAAACATATACTCAGTTTCTATTATGCTGGCCATGAGATATGTTGTTGTTATTGTTATTAAGTGACATTGAGTTGGTTCTGACCCAAAGCAACCCTGTATAGGGTTTCCAAGGAGCGCCTAATGGATTTGAGGTCAAAACTTGTGATTCAAAAGGATCTTATAGTCTAGTGTATTATCCTGCAGTGCCACACCAGGACTCCTTAGACTGAAGAAAATAGGTAGGGTCCCTGCCCTTATGTTGTCAACAGTACAGAGAAAACATCAACATTCACGAGGAAAATGATGGACAAGATAGATGATAGATAGATAGATAGATAGATAGATAGATAGATAGATAGATAGATAGAAAAATAGGTCTATAGCTGCCATAAAGTCACCTGCAACTCATAACAACCTTTTACACAACAAAACAAAACATTTCCCAGTCCTGTGCCATCCCCAAGATTGCCAACAAGTTGAGTCCACAGTGGAGCTATTGTGCTAGCCATCTCACCAAGACCATACTTGCACTTGTTGACCCCATACTTCACCAAACATGGTGTCTTCCTCTGAGAATTGAGCCCTTCTCTTGATGTGTTGAAAGCAAGTGGGTTGAAAGATCTTCTGTTGTGATCCATAAGATTTTAATTGGTTATTTCCTAGAATAAATAACCAGGTCTTCCTTAGAACCACCACTGAAAGTTTCCACTATGAGTAATTCTGCTGGTTTTTGACATACTGATGACATAGCTTACAGCATCATCTTGAATTATGGTGTTGTAGGAGAATATTAAAAGTGCCATGGACTGCTAAAAGAAGAAACAATTCTATGTTGGACAAAGTACAGACAGAATGCTCCTTAGAAGCCAGGATGGTAAGACTTCATCTCTCATACTTCAGACATGTTATCAGGAAGGGCCAATCTCTGGAGAAAGATATCATGCTTGGTAATGTCGACCCTCAATGAGTGGACTGGTACAAGGGCAATAGCAATTTGTTCAAATATAACAATGATTATGAAAATGGCATAGAACCAGGCAGTGTAGTATTGTTGTGCATGGGGTTGTCAGAACTAAATCAATGGTGCCTAACAACAACAACAATTCATCAGCCGTAGTACAGCTTAATGTTCATCACCTTAATCAATGCACAATGCTGTCTTTATATTCAGATCTCCCAGTATTTATTTTTTTCATCACTTAATAATACAGGCATGTTAAATTATATTTTCATACTCTTGGAGAACAAACAAGATGGTGGATCAGGTGGAAGTACAGTGAAGAGCTCTGTCAGCAACAACACAGAATACAGGACAAAGCAGGCTTGGGGGATGGTGCCACAACTCTGAACCACATATAAAGGAATATTTAGAAGGTTGGAAGGCTTACAGCTAGGGGAATTTGTAGCAGAAGAAAGATATCCATTGCTTCTAATTCAAAACTTTCAGGTGCTCCTGGAGCCACCATCTTGGGCGAGACCAAGAGTTGGAAGGATCAGAGCAGCCATGACGCCTGACAGAACTGCAGAGATAAAGGTGTGGACATCCTTTTAATTCTGGTGTCTGTTCATTGGTCTCTTGCTGTCTGCACACCTCCCTACTGGTGACTAGAGAGGGTATCTGAGTGAGTGGACACCCCACCCCACCCCCAGAGGGTTCTACTACTCATGCACATGGATCTCCTCGAAATTTAAATTGACAGTTTACACTTAAAACCAAATGGCCACAGCTGGCCCTGAACTGTTTATCACTAGAAAAAAGGCCTGAACATGGATTGTGGATCAGGACAGGAAGACTAAAAAGGAAATAGGCAGAAAATTAAATCTTGAGTTACATTACAATGACCAACAGTGGCATCTTGAAATTTCTCAGGAAGAAGAGTGAAAAGGGAAGCCCATTTCTTGATCACATCTACCTGGAGGCAATCCAAAAGCATAAAAAATAACAAAATACACAACAATTTAATTATTAATGCCACAGATAACTCCTGAATATGCCCCAAAAAACAGTAACAGATGACCTTATCAGCACATGTCCAGAAACAAGATAAAGTGAGCAAATGAGCTGGAGGTAGACTTACACTCCATACTGGAAGATGGGCAGGTATTTGGAAATGCCTGAGAAGGAATTCAAAAAAATTATTATAAAATGTATCAAAACACTATATAATGGAGTTGAGAAAAATAATGAAGAAGTCAGGAAAGCACTAAAGGAACAATCAAATAAAATAGATGCAGCACTGGAAACAATTCAAAACCTACATAAAGAGGTCCAAACAATTAATAATAGAATACCAGAAATGGAGAATACACTGAAAGGACAAAGGAGTAGAATTGAAGAGATAGGAGCCAGAACTAGTGAGCTAGAAGATAAATCTCTCTACACTACTAAAATAGAAGAGCAAACACAAAAATGGATTAAAAAAATCTGAAGAAGGCCTAAAATTCATGTTGGACAACATGAAGAGGAATAACTTAAGAATTACCAGCATTACGGAACAGGAAGAATCACACAAGGTTACAGAGGAGATAGTTGAAGAGCAACTGGAAGAAAATTTCCCTAACATCCTGAAAAATGGAAAGATCAACACTCAAGAAACTCAATGAACCCCAGGAAGGACAGACCCTAAAGGAAAATCAACAAGACACATAATAATCAGGCTGTCCAAAATCAAAGATAAGGACAGAATCCTGAACGCAGCTAGGGAAAAGAGAAGTATAACATACAAAGGCAAGAAAATCAGATTAAGCTCAGATCTCTCAACAGAAACCATGCAGACAAAGGCAATGGGGAGACATACATAAAACCCTGAAAGAAAAAACTACCACCCAAGAATCCTCTACCCAGCAAAGCTGTTAATCAAATATGATGGTATAATCCAAACATTCCAGGATCAACAGAAGCTAAGGAATTTTGCCAAAGCCAACCCTGCTATGAAAAACATCCTAAAGGAAGTTCTGTGGACTGAGAACCAACAAGAACAGACAACAATTATAGAATGATGTACATAGCAGCGTGACCCTGAACTCAATTGATAAATGGAAGAGTCAAGAACAGAATAAAATTATAAGAACAGAGGATCTGGGAGGTCAGTGTATGATCAAAACAATTACAATGTGAAAAAAGGTAAACACAGAGGAACAGAGATCCAGGTGGTGGGAAGGTCAGGTAGATTACTGGATAAAATAGACTATCTTAAATGGAGGGAAGAACTAATGGAATATAAGGTAACCACAATGGGCTTGGGGTGGGGCATTTAGTTCGGGTGTTGGGGAGGGCAATACAAGAAGGGGGAGAAGTCAGAAGAATGAGATAGATAGGGGAACACTGAGACAGGTTTGCATGTCCTAAGTGGGACAAAGGTAAATAGTGATGCATACTCAACCTTGGAACAACAGGAATCTGGGATACAGGGATCTAGGTATAGCTTGAAGAGGGGAAATAATACTAAAATGCTTGACTGCCTTATGAATATTAGTTTCCCTTGCCTACTATTGTAAAATAGACACTTGAGTGGGATAGAAAGGAACGTTTGGAAACATGATTAGAGAAAACTTGTAAGCCTGTTTTCAGCCTATAACTGATTAGAATACCTAAATGGGGTTCTAGAACTTGCTTAGTGAAATAGACCTCTTGCAAAACCTTTGTAGAGTACAGAATCTTAGGTGGAATCCTGAGTCCTATCCAGAACCTTATGAGGTGGGACAGTCCCACTAGAAAGGACAAGCAGACCAGACTGGAACATCTACAGTGACAGAAGATACAACTTCAAAGAATGATCATCAGTAAAACCCCAAACAAAAATGCCAGCATGACTTGCTCCTTCAAGAATAAGTAAACTGTTCTCCAGGAAGCCATCAATGCAAGCAAGCAATCAAGTTCCTTCAAGACAAACTCCCCTTTAAGACTGAAACTCAAAGGGAACATATGAACAGGCATGTAAACTTGCTCGTGACCACATTGGGCTACTGGTTAGTGGAAGAGCGGGGAAGGCAGCAATGAAGAAATGGGCTGAGTTTGACCACAGTCCATTGACTGCTGTTGACCTGGAGATGAGAGAGAGAAGAGAAAGGGCTGGTTGGTCCAAAGTGTGGTGAGACCTGGAGACAGTTGAGCCCATGGACAAGGACATAGCCACAGAGGGCTAGAGCTGAGAGTGAAGCATCCACCTGATATGAAGTGAGGGGAGATGCACAAGAACACCC
>NW_006408666.1:5863568-5865421 GCF_000296735.1 Chrysochloris asiatica | reverse complement strand
ACATTGGCTACCTAAAATGTGGGGATGATAAAGGCACAAAGTGACTGGCTTACAAGCTTTCAAGAGAGAGTTTAGTTTAAGAGTATGGGGGAAAAGAAATAGTCCCAACTGAATGGATTTTTTTGTCTAGACGGCTCTGATGAAAAGAGATGGGGATAAGATTCTAATGATTCATTAGTGATTAAATTGTTATCTTGACTAATTGCGACTGTCCCAATTGTAAAGGTAGAAGTTTTGTAACAAAAACAGGGGAGTGGTTAATCTTACAGTCCAGAAACAGAGGACCCTAGGAGCATCAAGGGAGAAGAGCACAAGCAGAATGCGGGACCTAATCCAGAGAAGCAGCAACACCAGAGACAGAGGCAGAGATCGGGGCATGGAGACAGGGAGTGGTTGAGGACTCTAGATTCATAGGAAGAGAGGGACTAAGAGCTGGTGGCCAGGAGACAGATACTGCAGAAAGTGCCCTTTGGAGATGTAAATTATTTATTATATTTGCCTGAGTGTTTTTTTTTTCCTGAAACCCTGTACAGGGTCGCTCTGGGTCAGAAACGACTCAACGGCACTTAACAAGGATATACTCAGTTTCTAAGTTTATTGACTGGTTGGCTACTTAGGTACATTCAACGTCAGACAGAAAAGTGTAAGAGAATGAAACTTACCAAAATTTTCTGATATCTTTGAGTGAAATAATCCTGACTAAGACCCTGGCAATTATGGAAAATTATAGCAAAATAATGAAATTGGCTTCACAACACTTTTCAGAACTGTCCCTTACAACAGATGTTATCTGTCAATATTACCTTCTTTCTACAAACATGTCTTTCATGTAAGCAACATCTGCATGTTTGCATAATGAAACCGAAATAAAAGGCTGCTGGAAAAAAAAAAAAAAAAAAAAAAGCATTGACAATCCTAACTTCTCTACTTGAGTGAATGTCACAAAGAATAAACTTCATGACTTCCCATCTTTAAAGAGCAAGCTGGGAAATTGGAAGAATGGCAGCCCATCTGGAAAGTACTTTTAGAGGAAGATCTTGTGTATGCAGGCACCAGTACTTTTAGAGGGAGATCTTGTGTATGTAGGCACCTGTTTTGCAAATACAGTATTGTAAGCCACTGTTATTGCAGGCAGAACATTTAACTTGTGGCCATTAATCACCTCATGGGCAAAAGTGGTAATGAATGACCTCCATTTCTGTTTTAATATTTGTTTTAATTTGCACATTTAACTATGTAAAATAATTCCAATAACAGAACAAATTGAGAACACCAACATCAATAAGACTAATAATAACATGTATGGACACTTAGTTTATGCCAAGTGCCTTGGTGACATTTTTACAGCTATATGCTACTCATTTAATCACCCTTAACCTCATAGATAGCTATTGCCACTTTACTATTGTTGTTGGTTCCATTGAGTCGGTACTGACTCATAGTCATCTTATGTACAACTGAACAAAACACTGACTGGTCCGGTGCCAACCTCACAATCTTTGCTATGCTTGAGCCCATTGCTGCTGCTACCGTGCCAATCCATCTCATTGTGAGGGCTTTCCTCTTTTTCTCTGACCCTCCACTTTACTAAGCATGATGTCCTTCTCCAGGGACTGGTCCCTCCTAATAATATGTCTGAAGCATGAGAAATGAAGTTTGGCCATCCTGGCTTCTAAGGAGCATACTGGCTGTACTTTTTTTTTTTTTTCTTAAATGTTTTATTGTGAATTATGTGATAGTTTACATGGGAGAGCATTAATTTTTACATTTTACATTCATTCTATTGTATATCGTCTCATTGCCATGGCTACAATCCCCTCCATGCAATCCTTCCCCCGTACCCCCCAGGTCTT
>NW_006408666.1:5855457-5861893 GCF_000296735.1 Chrysochloris asiatica | reverse complement strand
ATCCCATCTGGCTGTACTTTTACCAGCACAGATCTGTTTGTTCTTCTAGCAGTTCATGGTACTGTCAATATTCTCCTACAACACCATGTCTTAAATGCATTGATTCTTCTACAATTTTCCTTATTCACTGTCATACTTTCACATGCATCTGAGGCTACTGGAAATAACATGGCTTGGGTCAGGTGCACCTTAGTTCTCAAGCTGACATCTCTGCTTTTGAACATTTTCAAGAGGATTTGTTGTAGCAGACCCACTAACAAACACATCTCAATGGATTGTGGCAGTGGGCTCAGAGAGACAAAGCAAGTTACGCAGGGTCACAGAGCTGATAAACTTCCAAGCCTTAGTGCCAATTTCTCACTTTTAACTGCTTCCCTGTCACCATTTGAAAGATTTGGCAAAAAAAAGAAAAAAGAAAATTTAAACATGTTGTTTGCAGCTCATAAAATTCTTTTATCTATAAATGTGTAGTTAATATAATCTGTATCAATATTGTGCTTGAATGATGATAGCCACCTACTTAACATTAGCAAAGCATTCTGCATTCATTCAGAAACCATGCATCAAGTATGCACTTTGTCCCAGGCAACAGAGCTGTAACCATAAACAATACTTACTGCATCCCTGACTTTAAAACCTTCTGTTCCTGTTGATTCGAAGGAAGAAGAGGACAGAGAGCAAACAGGCACACAAATTAATGCATAATACAACATCTTATAGTTTCAAATGTAAGTAAATAAAGCAAAGAAGTAGTACAAAGTGAGGTAATAGAATACAGAACTGAATATTTGGAACATGAGGTCCTAGAAAGCCCCTCTGACCTTATTTTACTTGAAAAGAAGACAGAAGTTAGAGCACCACCGTCACATGGATGTAAAGGAGAGGCATGCGGACCTGCCTTAGGGCACCATTTGTGAAGAAATCCTTGTACATGGAGTCCTAGTTTCCAAGTCTTCAGATTCTAAGGCAGGAGATATTTTGCATTACCAAAAATAGTTTCATGTTGTATGTAGACTCTTCACAGAGTTCTTTTTAATAATAAGCTTCGTTATGCTGTTGGAGGATGATTCCTTTATGAAAAGCGTTAATCTGTATACCTTTAGGAGCTCTGGTAGCGTAGTGGTTACTAGTCGGGCTGCTAACCTCAATGTCAGCTGTTTTGAGGGAGAAAGATGAGGCTTTCTACTTCTGTAAAGATTTACTACCTTGGAGGAGTTGTGGTGTAGCACTGCGGGATAATGCGCTGGATGGCAAAGTCTGTTTGAACTTGAAGGTCAGAGGTTCAAGCTCACCAGTTGCTCCTAGAAAACCCTATAAAGAGTCACTACGAGTTGGAACTGACTCGAAAGCAGTTACAAGCAACAGCATGTACCTTTGGATGGGTACACTATACCTCACATAGTTAAAAGCATTTGTGAGTAATATCAACTCCAAGCAATGGGGGCAAGATTATACCAGATGACTTCTGGTCCACTCCTTATTTCACTGATTATACTGATGTAAAATTACAAAAGCAAGAATGAATAAATGAAAACAACAAACTGTAGTTTTACTTGAAAAAAGACAGTAACACTCCTTTTTGTTACCAAAACAAGTTTGCAATTGTAATTCATTAAGGTGTCTACTTTGGAATTAATAGTAAATGACCATTGGCTAATTTTTGAATGATATGATTCCTCATTAAAATTAATATCAATCTAAAATTCCAAACTGCCCCTATTAATAAAACTCTAATTGATATCATATATACTCAATGCTTTTCTATGGGTACAATCAATTTGGTCCAGATCCTGTATTTTATTGACTTTTGGTCACAAGAAGGAGTTTTTTCTTCTCCTTCAGGGAGGGTCCATCTCTGTGCAGATACCTGAAAGCAGGCCTGAGGCACAAGGGCCTGTGCCAGTGAATTTCAACTTCCTGTGACAGTCCTAACATATAGCAACAATATCAGATGATGCTGTTAGTGCTCAGATCCCAGGGGTCATTGCTGTGAAAAGCAATTGCTGCACTTAAAAGCAAGACTGTCAGAAAGCTTGGTGTTCTAGACACCCTGGCTCCAGCTCCATCTAGAAAACTTTAAGTGCCACTGGCTAAAAGTATGGGAAAACCATCTCCTGTCTTTATCCACAGAGAGTATCAATACTGGCTTCACAATATCGCACATGCTGAGTGACTGAACTAGGCCAGGAGCTACTGTGCTGCATCCAAGTATTCCTAAATCTTATAAGAAAAGGGGGTCTGTTTGAATTCTGTGGAAAGTCAGCTTCTCTGCAAGAAGGGTACGTGAGTGTTGATTAATCAGAACCAAAGATAGAACTGTGCTTGCTAAATGATTTTTAAAAAAAATAAACACCCCTCCAGATCTCTGATACACTGCTGCTTCATGTTTAATAAGTCTGAGCTTGTTCGTACATGAGGCAGGTCTCAGTGCACACACAGAAAGAACCTAAACGGTCTACTAAGGAGCCAAAAGAAAGAAAAAAGTCAATATCTTAAATATTTTTTTCTGCTATCTTCAACAAAATATGAAATTTACTTTAGCTGTCAGACCCCAAAATAATCAGAGTGGACCAATGGCTAAAGAGAATTCAACACAGCCCATGACCTCTCTGCAGAGTTGGGTGACGTGAAACGCTCAGTGTTAAGATGAATGCAGACAAATATCTCCAAGATCAGATTTTTCTCTGAGCTCTAAGCAGCCTTAGAGTCTTCAGAGGTGCTCAGAAAATATCAAGAGAAAAATTGTCCTTCCAGGCTACCCTGAAATCTGACCACATGCGTTCCTATCTGTAGCGTATTGTCCATGCAATTCCCAGCTTAGCTGTAAAACTCAAGATAAGTGAAGAACACTTCAGTAGAATTGTTTCATCTTCACTCTCTATTAAAGGCAACTTTGTGAATGGGGTTTTCGGAATGACCCCAACAGAAGGAACTTAAACTACAAACACTGGAATCTCTCTCTCTTTCTTTCCCCTCCTCAATTCTCTCTCTCTCTCTCTCTCATGCTGCTCCCCAACGTTCCTGTTAGCTGTGCATTACCTCTTGACCATTCCTCAATACTTTTTTTCATTTTATTATGTTATATATCCTTTTTGTCTGGATTTGTTGTTGCTGTTAAGTGCTCTGGAGTTAGTTCCTACTCATTGATTGCGACCCTGTATAAGGTTTCTGAGGAGTGGCTGGTGAGTTTGAACTGCTGACCTTGTGGTTCCAACCAACCTTGTGCTCTAGAGTTTATATTACAGTGCCACAGAAGGATTTGGCATAGTGACTAGGGAAAACAGGGGTGTCCATGTGTCCCCTCATCTCCTAGATAGTTTCTGACCATCTACTGCATGTCCCAAATAACCAGTGAAAACAATTGTGACCTTGACCTTCTTTCTGGCCCAGTACAGAAGTTGTTGTTGTTGTGAAGTGCTGTTGAGTCAGTTCCAACCCATAGTGACCTTGTATAGAGTTTTCGAAGAGCAGCTGGTGAGCTTGAACCACCAACTTTGCAGTTCAAACA
The DNA here is from genome assembly GCF_000296735.1 of Chrysochloris asiatica. Classification (NCBI taxonomy): domain Eukaryota; kingdom Metazoa; phylum Chordata; class Mammalia; order Afrosoricida; family Chrysochloridae; genus Chrysochloris; species Chrysochloris asiatica. Next base: position 5,858,385 of record NW_006408666.1, on the reverse strand, counting down.
AACAGCTTTGCAGTCTGCTGCATTACCCCATAGTGCCATACCAGGACTGAGAAGTTAGATGAGACAAAAGGACAGAGCAGTGGTTTCTTTTTGCTTCAAAAAGTATTGCTTTTTTCAAGAAGTATTGCTAAAATATCATATAGAAACTTTTAGTAAAGGAAAATACCCAAATGTGAAGCTATTGTCTCTGCATATACCTTCCATTGAGGTTTATTCATTTCTGAAGGGGGTGTTTTCATCTCTATAAAGTTTCCCTGAAGAATTCTGTGATCTGCAATTTATACCACCCCTAAAGAGCAGATTTTGTATCGTCAGTGGACTCCAAATGGGTTCCTATTAAGTGTTATTTGTGTTTTAGGCACAAAAAGAAGTCTGAAGGTTCAGATTAAGGATGTAGGGTAGATGGGATAAGGATTCCCAGAGAAATTCTCAGAGGACAGCCATTCCTCCCTTCAAATAATGTCCTGCTGTGGCATTGTGGGCTAATGCGTCAGACTGTAAAGTCATTTGAACTGCAAGGTCAGTAGTTCAAGCTCACCAGCGGTTCCTTGGAAACCCTATACAGTGTTGCTGTGGGTTGGAATCGACTCAATGGCACTTAACAACAACAACAACAACATTGTTGTGATGGGAAAAAAATGGTACAGCTTTCCTGGCCATTTTCTCACAGCCAGGAAAATTGTTTTGATTTTCTGAAAACTTCTTCCTAGTATGCTTTGTGGTCATCCTGTTTTCTGCAAGAAACTATATGAGGATGAAAATATATGGAATCTCCCAAAACAGTCAGCATAACCTCTGAACTGAACTCTCTGCCTTGAACTTATCCAGCCCAAGGGACTCTCTAAGAAGTCTATTTAGAATAGACTCTTTTTTGAAGACACCTTAAGGAAACTAAATGTACTCCTGAGAGAACTTGTCTGTAGCCATTCGCTGACCACAGAGACATGTTTAAGCACATTTTGTTTGCAATGGACCCAGGCACATAAGAACTGAAACCCATGTGACTATATTCCTTTACTTACCCTCCTAGTGAGCCATAGCAGGGCATCACATGACTTCAATTCTATGATCGGCATCGAGCTCAGAGCAGAGCAGCAAGGAACTAGGGTCACCCTTTGAAAGGTCAAGCCAACCAGGTGAGAACATTATCTAAACTCTGTTTGGGGCCTCCCCTCCAGCTCTGAGACTCACTGTGAGACTCAATCACTTTTCTTTTCTGCACTACTTCTGAGTCTAGAACACACTTCTCACTGTGTTCCTCTTGTACGTAATTATCCGCTTGATGTAGCATGCTGCCCATCCTTCTCTCCAGCCAATTCATGGAGAACTATGAGTTGCACAAGGACTGGAATCGTGTATTGCATTTTCAGGGACTTTATACCAATGTTGGAAGAGTGTACAAATGAACTCAGAAACATAAAATAACCTCAAGCATTAGTTTGGCAACTCATGTAATGAGGCGGTTCTTAGAGGCCACATGGAAATTGAAACAAAGATTACTCTGACAGTTTAAAAACAGAATGCCATATTAGGATGCATTAACAGAAGTATGGTGTCCAGAAATATGGAGGTTATTATACATTCACGTCTGGTAACTGATAGTCCTTTCTGGTCAACATATAGGAATATCAGATAGGTAGAATATAAACAAGGCAGAGTGGTGACAATGTCAGGTCTGCAAAAGTCTGCCATGTGAAAATGGAAAAGGCAAGATTGTTTAGAAGAGTGGAAATGTCATTATTCAAATTTTAGTGTTTACGCACAGTTGTGTGACAGATGTTCTGCATTGTCAAAGGTTACTAAACTTAAAGAAGATATACATTTCAGTTCAATAGAAGGAAAAATTCATGACATGTAGAACTACGCAAAATTAACTGGGTTACTTGGTAAAGCAGTGGATTTTTGCCATTGGTTATATTCAAGCAGAGAATACACCAACTCATAGCAACAGCATGCGTGTAAAGTAGAGTTGCATTCCATTGGTTTTCACTGGCTGATTCTCTGGCAGTGATTGCCAAGTCTTCCTTTCAAGGAAATTCTGGATCACTTGAACGTTCAATCTTTCTGGTAACAGACAAACACACTAAACAGCTGCACCACTCAGAGACCCCCAAACAGAGACCATCAAATGTTCATTATTATTATTATTATTATTATTATTATTATTATTATTATTAAAGGAAAGTATCAACAGATGGACTAGTCTTCCAAAATGATAGCTGAATACCCTCAGACTTCGAGTAATGAATCCAAAGTATTTGTCAAATAAGGCATGCTGGTGCATCATGGCAGGAGAAAATTATCCTATTGTCCCTGGTGACCTAGGCAGGGACAGGTCAGACCAAATCTTACTGTGGCTGGCAGAGATTCCGAGTTCACAGTAAAATAATGGCATACAAACAAGGCAAGACAAAGTGGCGGTGGTAGTTATATGCTGTGGAGTCGGTTCCGACTCATAGCGACCCTGTACAGGGTTTCTGAGGCTGTAACTCTTTACGGGAGCAAAAAGCCTCATCTTTCTCCTGCAGAATAGCTGGTAGCTTTGAACTCTTGACCTTGCAGTTCAAAGCCCAATTCGTAACCACTAATGGAAATTATATTGGGAAGGGAGTGATTATCACAAGCAAAAACAAGTGCTAAATGCTGTATATAACGATCCCATTCAATCTTCATGACACTCTGAAGCCCATGGAATCATCTGATGTCACAGTTGAGGAATATTTGCTAAGAGATGTTAAGTAACCAGTTCAAAGTTACAGTGTTAGTAAATGGCAGAGACTATATTCAAACCGAGAGTTGCTTTATGCCACAGTGTATGTTATTTTTATCTCAGGATATGAACAAAAATATTGAACTCTGGTAGTGTAGTGGTTACGAATTGGGCTGCTAACCTCAGGGTCAGCAGATTGAAACTACCAGCTGTTCCAC
>NW_006408666.1:5853510-5855077 GCF_000296735.1 Chrysochloris asiatica | reverse complement strand
CATATTGTCAGGAGGGACCAGTCACTGGAGAAGGATATCATACTTGGTAAAGTGAAGTGTCGGAGAAAAAGAGGAAGATCCCCAACGAGATGGGTTGGCACAATGGCAGCAGGACTGGGTTCAGGTGTAGCAATGATTGTGAGGTTGGCCCAGGATTGGGGAGTGTCTTGCTCTATTGTACATAGAGTTGTTTTGGGTCAGTATGGATTCCATAGCATCTAACAACAACATGAGTCAGAACTAACTCACTGGCACTTAACGACAACAACAACACACGGTAAAATATCAGAAAATACAAGTGGCTTTGACTCACATGAATCTCTTTCCATGCCACCTTATTCATCGTCTTCTAAATTCCATGTACCAACTAATAAACTATGTGTTCCTTATATCTGGGTTCATACATGTAAACACATACTAAGTGTCCCAGTTTATGGAGGGAGATGCGTATTTTAAAAATGTCATATACTAGTTAAGCAGTAGGAAACGATGTCCAAAATCATTAGGAAGATGAAAATTAAAACCAGGGTGAAGTATCTCTACACTCATGTCTGAATGAGTCACAAGTGTTGGTAAGGGTGCAGACAAAGTAGATCACACAGACATTGCTGGATGTCCTATGCAATGGTTCAGAAACCCTAGGGATAAGTTTGACAGCTTCTCATAAAGCTCACCAGTTACACCATTTGCCCTAGAGTCAGCCCTCAATTATGTAGCACCCGTGGACATTAGGAATGCACAGAATTTTCAATGAGTTAAAAAAATACATCACCAGTCTTTGCTTCCACAGATGGTGTATGCCAACATCCTGCCTTTTTGATAGTTATACTCTGCAATGTTGTCCATAGCTTGTCATGATCCACACAATCAAAAGCCTTTGTGTAGTCAATAAAGCAAAGGCAAATATTTTTCTGGTATTGTCTGATTTCAGCCAAGATCCATCTAATGTCTGCAATGATATCCCTCTTTTCACGTCCTCTTCTGAAAACTGCTTGGACCTCTGGAAGTTCTCTGTCAATGTACTGTTACAGCCATTGTTAAATTAGAATAAGTAATTTTACTTACATGTGATAGTAGTAATTATGTCTGTATGATGATTGCTACATTCTGTTGGGTCACCTCTCTTGGAAATGAGCACCAATATAGATCACCTACAGTCATTTGGCCAGGTAGTTGTCTTCCAAATTTCTTCGCATAGATGAGTGCCTCCAGTGCCACCTCACTTTGTTGCAAGATTTCAATTTGTATTCCATCAATTCCTTGCTCTTTGCCAATGCCTTCTATGCACCTTGTACTTCTTTCTTCAGTATCATTGGCTCTTAATCATATGTTACCTCTTGAAATGGTTAAAGATTGACCATTCCCTTTTGGTACAGGGACTCTGTGTATTCCTTCCATCTTCTCTTGATGCTTTCTGCATTACTCAATAATTCATCCAGAGAATCCTTCAACATGGCAAGTAGAGGCTTAAATTTTTCTTCAGTTGCCTCATAAACGCTGAGTGTGTTCTTCCCTTTTGGTTTTCTAACTCCAGGTTTTGCCCAAATTTGTTATAATACTTGACTTT
>NW_006408666.1:5845428-5852728 GCF_000296735.1 Chrysochloris asiatica | reverse complement strand
TATATATATATAGAGAGAGAGAGAGAGAGAGAGAGAGAGAGAGAGAGAGAGAGAATGTGAAGTTAATGTACCCAAATGATTGACCAATCAAGTTGAATTTCATTTCCCTGGTACTTATAATTGGCTGTTGTACAAATACTTCACACTGCCATTTTGAATCTAGATGGGGGCTAGGTGATGGTTGTCATGTCCCTAGCTCAGTCACTTAGGCGTAGCAATTGTTCACTAAATGTGAATGAACTTCAGGGAAACAAATGGATTCAGAAGCCTCTGCTGGAACTCTCAAAAACGCATGTGCTTTCTCATTACTTAGTTTCTTCTTCCATGGTTACTGAGAGCAGGGCAGATCTGGATTGTCTGCAATTTGGACATTACTCAGTACCTTCAATCTCATTGTACATTTGAAACATGGAGGAAGCTAGAACCCAGAAGACTGGGTTAGCTCACTAACTCATGAGATTGCCAAATACAATCTGGCACAGCCCGCCCTCTTGTACCCTCTGAATATGTGCGATTTGACTTTTTCTGTTAAATGGGGTAATATGGGAGAGGCATATAAGCAATAAGGACAATCTTTTTACATCATTTTTATACCTTATTTACCACAGAATTTTGTCCTCTGGTCTGTCATTTTGTTTGTTTTTAAAAACCACATCCCTTACTGAGAAATCTATAGAAGAGAGAGGCTCCTGAATTTGAGAAGAGACCATAGTGAGCTCAGACCTCTTTCTCTACAGTATGTGTGGGCTGTCATAGCTAGCACTCTAAGTCCATGCATGTTGTTGTTGTGACTTTTTAAGTGCTTTTGAGTCGGTATTAGGTTTCCGAGGAGTTGCTGGTGAACTTAAACTGCCAAACTTACAGTTCAAACTGACCTTGCAGTCCAGTACATTAACCCATGCATAACTGTACATAGTTTTTGTGCTTTTTGCAAACAAGAAATTAGAGTCATCTTACTCCTTCTGAAGCAGCCAGCTTTTCAGAAAGAAAGAGCGAGGAGACAGAACAATCACAGTGAAACTGGAGACAAGCCACAAGCAAGGTGGGAGCTGCCCATTGTGGTTGGGGATCTCTTGTGCATGGCCACAGAAAGGCCTCATTTCCTGCCCAGTCCTCCTCCACAAGCTGACCAACTGAAGAACAGCACAGGAAATATTGGCACTGGGAGGATAGTTCTCATGAGGTGAGCATGTTCCCCCAAGGTTTGGGAGCCACAGAAATCTGTGACCATAAAATGAAATTTGCTGAGGCATAGCTGCCATGTTTATCATCCCAAATGCCTAAATGAGTTCCTCTGGAAGGTATTGGTCAAATAAGGCAGGCAGTCACCTTCAGAATTGAATTCTTCATTCATTTGGCTGTTGCAGAGCCTTGAGAGAAAGAAACAATGAAGGAATGAGAAATTCACTAGGAAAGCAATGGTTGTTTTGGTATTTGCTCAAAGCCAAGAGCAGTAAGTATGGCACACCCGTAGCTCAGCAGTCAAGCTTTTTCCAGATCCTGCTCCTACATGGGACACTGTAATGGGTGATAAACTCAACTTCTGTCTCCAAAGGGACTGTCACCTCCATGGGCAGTGAGAGTGGAAGCATGAAGACTGATGCATATTAGTTCTGACAGCTCAGGGCAGGGACTCAGTAGTAGCTCTCTGAGCCAGGGGGACTTTCCTTTACCAACTGCCTTTTCAGCTGAGGCCTGAAAGGTGAGGGGGAGGAAGCTAGGAAGAACATTACAGGAGGAGGAAAGAATTAAGAAAAATGCCAAGCAGAGTAGACAAAATGTGCAATACTTCAGAACAACTGGTCCCATGTCGAGGGCCACATGGCAAACTTGAGTAACCTCAAGGAGGATTGGAGAGAGGTGGGCTAGAAGCCAGGAATGCTGCTAAATATCCTGCAATGTACAGAACAACCCACATAGCCCAAACAGCAAAAGTACAGAAAGTCAAGAAGACTGGCCCAAAAGCAGACTTCAGGCGGGGCCACTCCTCAGAACCCTAACTACTAAATCTACTTCCTTATTCGTGGATTCTGAAAGAATTAAAGACGTAAGTTCCACATGCCATTTGTGGGCGTCATTCTGACAAAGACTTTTAAATGTTATTCATTTATTTTAGTGAGTGAAGAGGGAGCAGCAACAATGGTAGGCCTAGGGAAGACCCACATAGACCCAAAGACCAACCTCACTGCCATCAAGCCACTTCCGATTCATAGAGACCCTCAGAAGCAGGCAGATTCATCTGTCTCCCATGGAGCTTTCCCAAATTTGTACTGCCAGCTATGCGGTTAGCAGCCCAATGCTAAACCTACATATATATACTGAAAATGTCAAAGCCTTATAAAATATCGATGACTCCGTTTTTTATCTTGTACTGACCATGTTTTGTTGTTGTTGTTTTCACTACCTCTTGCTTTCTAGGTCAAGCTATTGGTTTCCATCACTGTAAGAAACAGGAGCATGAAAAGCAAGAGACATAAAGCTGACACTGAAGATGAAGGGGATATAAAATAGATAAAAATAGAATATCCGAGTAATGTAAATTGTAGGAAAGCTCCTGAAATTTTTTATAAATATGAAATTATTTTAGTTATGCATTCGGCACCACGACTCTGACAAATAGTTCCTGGCTTTTATCTCAGCTTGCATTAGTATTAATATCAGAATAAAAGTGTCAGAAGGATTTTAAGTTCACTAAGAACATTTTCTAGCAGATATTCAGAGTAGGACGCAGAGACATATCTGGTTTGGGCAGTAAGATGCAATATAAAATCCTACTTTTTCATTTCCTATCTTGACAATCCAGACAACCCTCAACCAAAAGTGACAAAATAATTTTTAGAAAATCTTCTTACAAAGTGCTAATATCTAATATCCAAGGCAAATAAATGGTCAGTTATTGTATTCCAGCATACATGAAGGTATTTCCTTAGCCTTGATAGAAAATGTGATTTTACCATTGCATATTTATGAAATTAATGATATACACTTAACATTCCTACTAACTTTAACAGATGAGATTTTTTCCTTGAGAGAATACATGGTCATTAAACTCAGAATTAAAAACAAGAGCAATCTGAAAATTTGAGGAGGTGATGAAGAGAGAAATATATGAGAGACCAAACTATATATTAAATATGGGCAGTTTCTGTACTACAAATAAATATTCAATTCCTAATTTTTTTGTTTCACCAAATTTTTGCATATGTCAGGGCAGTTAGGTACAGTTTGTCAAATGATTGTCTTATTGTATAGTAAGTATAGCTCTTTTCCATATGTAAAAACATCACAGGAACTCTTTAAGATACATGAAAACATCTTTACCCATAATATAACAATAATAATTATACTTTTTTTGATGCACATCATAAATGTTGTTGTTGTTAGGTGCCACTGAATCAGTATCAACTCATAATGACCCTATGCACAACAGAACGAAACACTGCCCGGTCCTGGGCTAAGCTCACAATCGTTGCCACACTTGAGTCCATTGATGCTGCCACTTTGCCAATCCATCTCGCTGGGGGTCTTCCTCTTTCTCTGACCCTCCACCTTACCAAACATGACATCCTTCTCCAGCGACTGGTCCCTCTTGACAATATGTCTGAAGTATAAGAGATGAAGTTTGGCCTTCCTGGCCTTCGAGGAGCACTCTGGCTGTACTTCTAACACAGATCTGTTTGTTCTTTTGGCAGCCCATGGCACTTTCAATATTCTCCTCCAACACCATAATTCAAAAAGCATCAATTTTTCTATGGCCTTCCTGATTCGCTGTCCACCTCTCGCATGCACATGAAGCTATTGAAAACACCATGGTTTGGGTTAGGCACACCTTAGTCCTCAAGCTGACATCTTTGCTCTTCAACACTTTAAAAAGGTCTTGTGCAGCAGATTTGCCTAATGCAATATGCTGTTTGATTTCTTGACTGGAGCTTTCATGAGTTTTGATGGTTGATGCAAGAAGATTGAAGTTCTTGAAAACATCACAAAATAACACCCATTTATTACTACTATGAACCGTTGGATGTACTTTGAATTTTCAATATAATAGGCTTTATAGGACTCCTGGAGTCCTGGTGTGGCTCTGTGGGTTAATGCATTGGATTGCAAAGTCAGTTTGAACTGCAAGTCAGCAGTTCAAGCTTACCAGCCAATCCTTGGAAACCCTACATAGGGTCATTATGATTTGGAACAGACTCAACAGCACTTCACAACAACAACAACAATTGGAGTCCTGGTGTGCCGCTAAAGAATAAGCACTCGATCTCAAGGTCTGTTTGAACCACGAGGCCGGCAGTTCAAACTCACCAGCTGCTTCTTGGAAAGCCTACATAGGAGCATTGAGTCAGAAATGACTTGACACAAGTTAACAATAACAACATGGGGGTTGCTTCCTAATTGCAGTTATAGGTAGCCTGGACAATTGTAAATCGTGGAATGCCTGCACAGAAGTTTAATGAGGACAAGGTGACACAACAAGAACATGAGTCTGCTATTTTTCACAAACATATGAGCTAAGGCTGTATTATTAATTAAGTGATCCACAACCAATGATATCTAAGTGCTAGTGTTATGTGCCATGGAGTTGGTTCCGACTCATAGCGACCCTGTACAGGGTTTCTGAGGCTGTAAATCTTTACGGGAGCAGAAAGCCTCATCTTTCTCCCATGGAATAGCTGGTAGTATCAAGTTCTAAATCATATTGCTCCAAGCATATGCAGTATTTCCAGACTGATATATATATATATATATTGTTGTTGTTGTTGTTAAGTGCCGTTGAGTCGGTTCCGACCCATAGCGACCCTGTACAGGGTTTCCGAGGGTGTAAATCCTTACGGGAGTAGAAAGCCTCATCTTTTTCCCGCGGAGCGGCTGGTAGTTTCGAACCGCTGACCTTAAGGTTCGCAGCCCGATTCGTAACCACTACGCTACCAGAGCTCCATATATATATATTATGTATATACATATATATGTATGAAGGAGAGCTGGTGTTGTCATGTAAGATAAGCCCTTTACCACAAGGTCAAATTGAACCATGAGGTAGTGGTTCAAACCCCCTAGCTGCTCCTCAGAAATTCTATATAGGGTCACTGTGAGTGGCAATCAACTCCAACTTTTAACAAATACAGCAGCACTAGATATACTCAAGGGCTGCAAAAATGTCATGGGCAAAATGAAATTCAAAGATACTGGAATTTCCCCACATACTTTTTGAAGTCCTTTAAATATAGATATTAAATCCCATGTCTGTACACTGTGGTTTAATGCACTGGACTGAAAAGTCATTTTGAATCTCAAGGTTGGCAGTTCAAGTTCATCAGCTGCTGCTCAGAAACCCTCTACAGGGTCACTATGGGTCGGAACCAACTCAATGGCACTTAGCAACAACAACAATAATATATAAAATGTATGTAGGTTAGAATACTTTAGTAATACTGCAGGAAGAAAGGAAGGATGGAAGAAAGAAAGAAAATTAAGCCATTAGTAGTCTTACATGGTTTATTTTGCTTTTCAGCTAGAAAGAAGGATTTTACTGTACTATTATAGAAAATAATACAACCCTGTCACACACCTTTCCCAATTTTAAACCATTCAGTGTTCCCATGCTCTGTTGGAACAACTGCTTCTTGGTCTAGGTACAGATTTCTTAGAAGTACAATTAAGTGTTCTGGAATACTCACACTTCTCAATGTTGTCCATAGCTTGTCATGATCCACACAATCGAAAGCCTTTGCATAGTCAATAAAGCATAGATAAACATCTTTCTGATATTCTCTACTTTCAGCCAAGATCAATCAGACATCAGCAATGATATTTCTTGTTCCACGGCCTCTTCTGAATCCAGCTTGAACCTCTGGAAGTTCTCTGTTGGCACCTGGAAAAATATTTCTAATTGATTATGAATCTGGATTCTTGTTTGTTTTTACTGCACATTTTTATAGCAGTCTTCAACTTCACTTGTTGTGAAGGTAATAAGTGGATAAAGCAGGTCTTTAAAAATGTGTTTTCTTATTCACATAATTTAAATCCAGTTTACAGGGGAACACCTTTATATGCATTCTGTATACATTCAAAGGAATTCAGTCTCTGGTGTTCCATAAATGAAATTCAGAATGTTCTTAATGGAAGTCAGACTCCCAAATCTATCCAAAATCATTTGTGACTAAAGCACACATAAAATAGAATTTCTTGTCAAATGGACCATTGCACAAAAACTACATCTAAATATTCCAGAACTGACTGCTGTTAAGTGCCATTGATTTTGTTCCTTCTCTTAGTGACCGTGTATCAGCAGTTTGAAACTACCAGCTGTTCTGCGGGAGAAAGATGAGGCTTTCTGCTCTCGTAAAGATTTACAATATCAGAAACACTGTACAGGGTCACTATGAGTTGGAACCAACTCCATGGCACATAACAACAACAACATTGGGTTTCCTTGGCTTTAAATCTTTGTGGGAGCAGAAAGCCTCATCTTTCTCTTGGGGAGCAGCTGGTGGGTCAAGCCACGAACATTGTGGTCATCAAATCGACTGGACCTCCTTTCCTGGTGGGTGTACAGCCTGGAGAATCTGTTGAGGCCATGTGTAGGCCAGAGTAAAACTCTTCCTCAGTGTTGTCACAAACATTTCAGAAGAAAACAGTGGCATAAACATCACATAATTGCCATCCCAGCTGTGAATAATATCTAGTCATTAAAACAACTAAGTTCTGGAAAAGGGCCTCAAGAATTTTTCTTTACATAGTTACAATACTTGTGAATTTATTTATCTTTGGACGTAGAAAACAGCTATGCCTTTCAGTATTATGTGGTGATAGCAGCGGTGCTTGTGTGCTGTTAAGTTGGTTCTGACTCACAGTGACCTATTTTGGGTTTCTGGAGCTGTAAATCTGTACCGGAAATGAAAGCCTCATCTTTTGCTTTCGAAGCAGCTGGTGGATTTGAATTGCTGATTTTGTGGTTGACAGCCCAAAGTGTAACCCACTAGACCACCAAAGCTTCTTCAGTATTATGTAGGATATACAATTTATTTATTTATTACATTTGGTTGGCTCATGAATTTAAAAGATTGTGAAAAAAAATATTCTGCATTTTAATGCAAAGCCTATATTCCACTTCCTCAAAAGCATTACAAAAATTGGGCATTGATGTCCTATCTGATGCAAGATTTTAAGTAGATACTTCAGCTTTTTTATAGGTAGAATATTGCAATAGATAATTCCAAAGGAACTTGCTCTGTCCCTTCAAGATATAACTAACTAATGCATTGTTGTTGTTGTTATGTGCTGTGGAGTCGGTTCCGAC
>NW_006408666.1:5840995-5845328 GCF_000296735.1 Chrysochloris asiatica | reverse complement strand
CAGCCCGATTCGTAACCACTACTCTACCAGAGCTCCTTAATAGTTATCAAAATTACACCTGTGAAAAGTCAGACTGCATGGCAAGTCAGCCTTTGAAAATGCAGCCAAAATGGTTGAAAATAAATTCCAGGAGAAACATTAGGGAAGGCAGAATGTATAAGCAAGAGCTTCCTTCAGTCTTTGATCAAAAACGACTTGGCAGAGGAGTTTTACTCCAAGAAAATTTCCACTGAAATCAGTGCCTCCGGCTTCAGTTGTAGCTTCCATGGGAATTGTGCAAGATGTAGCAGGAGGAAAATCCATGGGAAGGCAGGACGCAGCAATTGATCTGTCCTACATAATTCTGCAAATGCTAGCAATCTCCTCCCTGAAGTCCTTTGAAATACTGAACCTCTCTCTGCTGCTTATTTGGAGGATTTCACATTCAACTAAATATACATACATACATATCTAAATATACATACATACATGCATATCTACCCATCTACAAAGGCACTCTGATGCCTCAATGGGGAAAGCCCTTGGCTGCTACCAGAAAAGTCACTTCAGAGAGAAGAACTTTACCAGGTTCCTACTCTGTCCTACAGGGTCACTAAGAATTAACATCCAGCTCGGTTCCAGTTTGGTTTTCATTTGGATCCTGTTGTGGTGCTGTGGGACTATGCACTGGACAGCAAAGTCAGCTTAAACAGCAAGGTCATCAGTTCAAACCCATCAGCTGCTTCTTAGAAACCATATACTGTGTCGCAAATGGCTTGTCGGCATTTAACAACAATAACAAATATATGATACAACATTTCAGTTAAAATAGTACTTCACTCTTTTGGTAAACGTGTCAGAATTCTGATTACTAACTGACCTTACGGAGTTCTGATGTGATGCTGTAGGATCAGCACTGGACTGTGAGCAGTTCAAGCCTACTAGCCGCTGCTGAAATCCTATACAGGGTCTTTATGTGTCGGAACGGACTCTACAGCAATTGACAACAGTGACCTTAAACCAGTTAATCCTTTAAAAGACTTATACACACACATAAAAATAAAAGCAAACAAAAAGTGCAACCTATCTTTTTTTTTTTCCTTAAAGGAGCACAAGGTTTAATATTTTAATTTTCAATAAAATCCTGAAATAATACTAATATTAGATAATAAAGATCCTGTAAAATACTTAAAGGCATGCGATGTGTTACTTTATCTTATACTGCTGATAAATTTCATTTGGAAGAGTGTGGAAAGCGAATAAACTATCAGATTGGTCTACATCTGTAATTTTTGTATCTTTAATCATTAGCATTTTCCACTTAATCTACTCATCTGCGTAATAAAGCAAAAACTCTAGAAAGAACAATGCAGCAAAGGATAAAGGTGGTGCCAAGCAGGCTGATGACTTTATAGCTCGCTGACCCACAAATCTCCTTTGAGATGCCAGGGAGGAGGAAGCCTTGAAAGGATCAGGAGGAGAGGGACCGATGAAGCCATCATGTGACAAGAATCTTCCAGCTGCAGAAAGGAGCTTGGGAGGCGAGCGGAGCACGGAGCACGGAGCACCGGCTCTGATAGAGACATCCGAGCCGCCCGAGTGACCCGCGCCCGGAAGCCTGGGCAGTGCGGACCACGGAGGACGCGGACCGAGAGGGCCAGGCAGGCAGAGCAGCGGAAAGCAATTTTCGATAAATTAGAGAAATCTCCATGGAAATTAGCATGAAACATTTTCTAATCTCCCGCTTTTCACTGCCGACAAGGGTCACTGGTCTGCCTTTCCTCTTATTTTATTATTCCCTAGCTGATTCTTCGAGTTTTCCTACCCATTCAGAAATGCAGCCCTCCTAGGATTCTTAACCCTTTAAATGATCTTTCCTAGGAAAGGCCATTATTATTACTACTACTGCTGCTGTTATCAGAGTCGGTTCTGACTCACAGTAACCCTGTATAGGGTTTCTGAAGCTATAAATCTTTACAGGAGCAGAGACCCTTATCCTTCTCCGGAGGACGGCTAGTACCATCACTCCCACCAAACACACTGCGATTCTTCCTATGACCACTGCTGCTGCTAGTAACACTACTATGACCCGGAAACCACAACCTAACACGCCGTCACCATAAAGTCGGACCATCACCGGGCTGTGCAGACACTACCTTGCACTGATCTCATGTCCAAAGTCAGCTTCCAGGTTAGCAGGAACAGGAACAGCCCGCTCTCCTACCAGTGCTGCATTCCAAGACTTCTCTGAGTCTGGGAATCTCTTACAGGAAGGAAAGCCACTCTGACCCAGGCAGAGTGCATGGACCGACATCCAGGGGCAGGGCAGGCTGGAGATCTCAGGAGAGCAGCATGCCTCAGGACACGTGTACCCCATGTCACCAGGAATTACAGTTGACCCAAAGACAAGTGGTGTGGCGCTGTGGGTTAATGCGCCACACTCCAAAGCTGTTTGAACGGCAAAGTCGACGCTTCAAGCTCACCAGCTGTTCCTTGGAAACCCTATACAGGGTCGCTATAGGTCAGAACCGACTCGACAGCACTTAACAACAACTACAAAGACAACTGGCTAGCCTTGTAAGACTTTGGCAATAATTCAAAATAAAAAAAAAAATGAAAAATTGATGACAATAAGCTTTAGAAATCAATTATTCAACTCTTTGAGCCACAAGGTTCATACTCACCAGCCACTCCCTCTGAAACCCTATACATGGTAGCTATGAGTCGGCATCAACTCAACAGCACTTAACAACAACAACTATTCAGGAAACATCTTTAAATGGATCATTTGAGTATCAGGCTTCAGCTTCCATAATATAAGCTGAAAAAGGGGAGACAATAACTATCTTCAGGTGTCATGCATATCAGATACCTTTAGAGACATTATCTCATTTCATCCCAACATCTCAATCTTGGTGAATTCTGTGAGGGCAGGGGGAACTGTGACTTTTCATTAATGCTTCTGTTACATTTCCTCAATTAGATCCTAGAGCTTTTATAACCATCAACTGCCTGTGAGTTTCATGTATAGCCCTAAAAGCCTTAAGTATCTTATTTAACATTCTCAAAAACTCAGAAAATTGGGCATGGTTTCCATTTTGTACTTGGGAAACTGTTAAGGAGATAAAGGCTGTTTTCATGGGTGACATCTTTATTGGGCTTCTGATGATGCAGCTTGTGGGACCGACTGGCCAGGGTTTATTGGTCAAATAATTTTCATTATGTCAAAGAGAAAATGAAGGCCAATAGACATGAAGTGACTTTTCCAAACACTCAAGACTAATCAATGGCAGAGCCAAGATCTGGGACAGGTTTCCCAAGTCTACTGTGTTTGCTCTTTCTACCACTGCTCAGAGAGGCAACAAGGTCTTTGTTTAAAAAACTGTCATGTAGTTTCATGTTTTAATGCTACATTACTATATTATCTACCTAGATCCCCTTTAGTCATTGCATTATTTTGTGAAGTGTTTTAAAACTTTTTTTTTGTCTGGGAAGGAGTTGAGTGTAAATTTAGAGAATTTTGAACCTTTATATCTGACTCAATATCATATTTGCATGTTGCATAGACTGTCTTGAAACAATATCTAAAAACAAACCAACAACAAAAACACTATTTGGATAAAATTATGAAGATTTCTCTGGCATTAATACTAAAAAGTTTGAGGGTATGAGTTGCTGGGCCTGGGAGCTCAGGATTATAGTGTTGGGAGAAGTCATGGTAAATTGCCATAACATAGTCCCAAAACACTGTTCTACATTCTACGTCATAGCAACTGTGAGCAGCCATCTAAAGTCATGGTAAATTGCCATAACATCGCCCCGAAACACTATTCTACATCCTATGTCATAGCAACTGTGATTTTATAAGCTTGTGAGCAGCCATCTAAAGTGGTCTCTCCCTGTTCAAAAGAAAGACAAGTGATGAAAATTGAAGACACTTGGAAACAATCAGTCCAGTGGACTAATGGATCACATGAATGTCAGTCTCCAGAACCCTGACACCAGAAGAATTAGATGGTGCCTAGCTACTACTACCAACTGCTATGAAGAGGATCACACTAGAAGATCCTGGATACAGTGTGAGAAAATGTCGAACAAAACTCAAAATCATAAAAATAAGATAGAGATTGGTGAAATACAGAGACCTTGGTCCTTGTTCACCTTTCAGGTTGGAAAAGACTCAACTGCTTGGTTCAATTTTCAGCCATTTAATAGATTAGCCACTTGAGGTTGAAAAGACGCATTTACCTAAGGACAAGTTCTATGAAGAAAAACGTGGCATCAGGATTGGAGGAAGACTCATTAACAACCTGCGATATGCAGATGATACAACCTTGATCGCTGAAAGTGAAGA
>NW_006408666.1:5836583-5840495 GCF_000296735.1 Chrysochloris asiatica | reverse complement strand
GGATGTAGAGAGACTGGGATGCTCCTGCATTGCTGGTTGGACTGCAAAATGGTCCAACCTCTCTGGAAAGCAATATGGCACTTCTCAGAAGGTTGGAAATAGAAATACCTTATGATCCAGCAATTCCTCTACTTGGCATTTACCCAAAAGAAATACTAGCCACAACACAAGTAGATATATGCACAACAATGTTCATAGCAGCACTATTTACAATAGCAAAAAATGGAGACAGCCAAAGTGCCCATCAATTGAAAAATGGATAAACAGATTGTGGTACATATGCACAATGGAATATTATGCTACCTTGAAGAATAACAATGAAGCTGCAAGCCACCACATAGCATGGATGAAACTTCAGGACATTATGTTGTGTGAAATTAGTCAGTCACAAATGGAAAAATACTGCATAGGACCACTACTGTAAAAGACTAAGGGAAAGAACTCATACTAAACGGAGGGGGTATTTGTTGCTGGCTACTGGGATGTGGGGGGTGGGATGAGGGTAATGAGGGACATGTGGAGCACAAGGCAGGGAATAGATACAGGATAGTTTGGGTGCTAGGGAATGGGGAAATATACAAGAAGGGGGAGGGGAAAGGAAGAACAAAGCTGATAGGAGAACAATTAGGCAGGTTTGCATGGGCTAAGTGGGACAGGTAAATAATGATGTATGCACAACCTTGGAACAACAGGGCTCTGGGATACAGGGATTGAGACATGGTTGGAATATGACAAAGGGAAGAAATAATGTTAAGATGCTTGGATGTCTTTTGAAACTTGGTTTCCCTGGCATACCATTATAAAATAGATACTTGAGAGGGAGAGAAAGGAATAGCCAGAAATATCACAATAGAAAGCTTGCAAGTCCATCTTCTGCCTATAACTGATTGGAATACCTAAAATGGGACTACAACATGCCCAGTGAAGATGGCTTCCTGTGGAGCCTCTGCATTACGCAAGACATAGGTGGAATCCTAAACAGCATCCAGTATCTTCTGAGGTGGGAAATTTCCACTTGAAAGGACAAGCATACCAGCCTGGAGTCACTAGAAGAACAGAAGATAATTCTTGAAAGAAAGACAGACAGGAAAAATACAAAACAATATAGGCAGACCTACTGAATACTATAAGAACAAGCAAGTTGCTTGCCCAGGAGACATCAAGGCAAGTGGTCGAGTCTTCTCAGAGCAAACCCCCTACCAAGCCTAAGACTCAATGGGAATACACACTCAGATTGGTGACCATGTTTGTCACTGATAAGGTGAAGTGAGGGAAAAACAGCAGTGAAGATGCGAGCTAAGCCCTACAACGTTCCTATGAACCTGGGTGGAGACCTGGTTGACCAGCAGTGTTGCAAGACCTAGGGACTCTTGGACCCAGAGTCAACGACATTGCCACAGAGGACTAGAATGGAGAGTGAAGCATACAGCTGATAAGAAGAGAGGGCATATGTACAAGAACACCCACATATGCCCTCTTACCTGGCTTCAATTACTGGATGATCAGAGCTCAACTAGAAGAAGAGAGAAGAGGGGGAAAAAAAGAGTAATCTGATACAATTTGATGAAATTGATCTATACCTATGGATTCAGTAGCTCAACAGAGGGAACAAATCTTTATAGCGTGGATCATTCCTACCCGCTCCATACACAGAGTAGACAGGGTTGGGCAACTTAGACATTGGCTACCCAAAGTGGGGGGGGGGGGGTGGACTTCAAAGGCAAGAAGTGACAGGCTTACAAGCTTTCAAGAAGGAATCTAGATCCATAGGGCGTGGAGGAAGGTAGAATCTCCACTGAGTAGTATCCAATCTGTGTAGACGGGGCTGATGAAAGGAAATGCGGATAGGTCTTTTGTGATACAATAGTGAATAATTGTTATCAGGAGTGATTGTGAGGGTTGGAAATGTAAAGTTAGAAATTTTGAGTGGAGTCATTAACTTTGCAGTCTATGAGCAGAGTTCCCTGGGACCATCAAGGGAGAAGAGCGGAGAGCGGGATCATACCCAGAGAAGCAGTGATGCCAGAGTTGGAGGCAAAGACGATGATGTGAAGAGATAGAACAGCTGCGGACTTTAGACCCAGGGAGGGAGAGGGGCTGTGTGCTGACAAATTAGGGGGGTGGGGGCAGGGTGGCAGGCAGGGCGGCAGGCAGGGCTTGTAGGTTATACCCTGTGGTTGGTTGATGATGCATGGAGGGGATTGCAACCATGGCAATGAAATGAAATACAACTGGATGAATGTAAAACTAATGTTCTCCCATGTAAATTATCACAGAATTCCCAATAAAACACTAAACAAAAATAAAAAAAAAAGAGGTTGCAGCAGTACGTTGCTATGGAGCTGCCAGAAATTCTAATCTGATTCTAATCTAATTCAGAGGCTATGCAATGAGGGATATCATTGCTGATGTCAGAGGGATGTTGGCTGAATGCAGAGAATACCAGAAAGATGTTTACTTATGTTTTGATGGCTATGCAAATACATTCATCTGTGTGGATCATAACAAACTATGGATAACATAGAAAAGAATGGGAGTTCTAGAACTTAATGGTGTTCATATAGAATTTATACATAAACCAAGAGACCAGAACAAGGTGATAGATACTGCATGGCTTAAAATCAGGAAAGATGTGTGTCAAGGTTGTATATTTGCCATACTTACTCAATCTGTTGGAGTTTTGGTGTGGTGCTGTTGGATAAGCACTGGACAGCTAACCACAAGGTTGGCAGTTCAAACCCACCAGCTTCTCCTTGGAAACTCTATGTAGGGTCAGTATGAGTTGGAACCAACTCGACGGCATTTAACAACAACATTCAATCCACATGCTGAGCAAAAATTTGAAGAAACTGGACTGCATGAAGAAGAACATGGCATCAGGTGTGGAGGAAGGCTCATTAACACCCTGAAATATGTAGATGACACATCCTTACTACATAGAAAAGATTGAAGTTGTCAAGGATTTAATTTTATTGAATCTGCAACCAGCACTCAATGGAAGTAGCAGCCAATAAATCAACAATCTATGGCATTGGGCAAGGAGCTTTGGTAGCGTAGTGGTTATGAACCGGGCTGTGAACCAAAAGGTCAGCAGTTCGAAACTACCAGCGGTTCCGTGGGAGAAAGATGAGGCGTTCTGCTCCTGTAAAGATTCACAGCCTCAGAAACCCTGTGCAGGGTCACTATGAGTAGGAACCGACTCCACAGTATTTAACAACAACAACGACAACAACATGGCATTGGGCATGTAGGCTACAAAGACTTCTTTAAAGTGTTAAAGACCAAATAAGTCACCTTCAGGACTAAGGTGCCCCTGTATTTTCAAAGACGTCTTCATATGTATGCAAACTCTGCACATTGAAGAAGGAAGACTGAATAAGAATGAATGTGTATGAATCATGCTCTTGGTGAAGATTATTGAAAGTACCATGAACTAACAGAAGACTAACAAATCTTTCTTCGAAAAGGTATAACCAAAAAATCTTTAGAAATAAGAACAGCAGGAAGTAAGAATATGCTTTGGACATTTTATCAGGAGGGACCAATCCCTAGAAAAGGAATTAGTGAAAAAGTGAAAGACCCTCAATAAAATGGACTGACACAGTGGCTCCAACAACAGGTTCCAACATAACACAGTTGTGAGGAGGGTGTAGAATCAGGCAGTGCTTTATTCTGTTGTACATAGGATTGCTATGACTTGGAACTGACTTGAGGGAACCTAACAACAACAACAACAAAGTGAAAGAGCCAGAAATGAACAGGACTGCCTTGTTTTATAGGGGTACCCCAGGCTTTCCCCCTTTGACAGAGTTCAATATTACCGTGTTTTTATTGCTTATTTTACTGGAAGATATTTGTGCTTACCTTCTTTGACAGGTTCTGCCCTGTACAGGTTCTAGTTTTATAGTTTTT
>NW_006408666.1:5825981-5836130 GCF_000296735.1 Chrysochloris asiatica | reverse complement strand
GACATTGTTTCATTCTGCTGTGCACGGGGTCGCTATGAGTCGGTTCTGACTCGATGGCACCTGACAACAACAACAACTGCACATTACAATCCATAAAGTTAGTAAATCTGTCTATTATGTTGTTCTTTCATTCCTCTCTATAACATTTTGGAATACTGTGGAAACATCCTGTAAAGTAAAGCTTACTGAAGATCATTCAAAAGAGGTTCCAGCAGTACATTGCTACTTTTATTCATTTCTGGGACATTAAATATCAATATTGCCAAATTATTTTTAAGTATAATTTTGCAATTGTTGCTGGCATATAGGAAAAAGTTTTAAGACACTGAATTTTATCTAATAGCCTTGCAAAAATCACATAGTGATTCTTACTTTTTATTAAGTTTGATGAAGTTATTGATGGATAATAAAAATGTATTCCTTTTCTACTTTTCCAATGCTTAGTTCTTCAATTACTCTCTTACAGTTGCTAAATCTTCTTTGTCTATCCTTAACAAAAGTGGTGACAGAACTAAAAATGCTTGGCCAGCACCATTTTAAAGATTGTCTCTTCATCCTTTTCCTTTCTTTGAGGTACTCATATTACATACGTATTATACCCTTTGCTTTCATCTCAAATGCTCTCCTGCTTTTTCATTTTCTAATTTCAAAATGGTGTTTTCACTGGTGTGTTAGTATGGATTTCTTCTAGTTTGTTTTCTTCCAATTCACTTATTTTAAAAGCTCTGTTGAGCTTTCAGCTGCTAATGGAAAGGTCTGCAGTTTGAGCCTACCAGCTGTTCCAGGGAAACATGTGGTCATCTGTATCCCTAAGGATTTACAGCCTTGGAACATTTATTGGCATTTCTACCTTGGCCTGTGTCATTGCTATGAGTTGAAATCAACTTGATGACAACAGGATTGTTTTGTTTTTTTCTTAATTTATCTTCCATGTCTAATCTGCTGTTGTTTAATGCCATCGAGTCAGTCCCGACTCATAGCAACCCTGTACAGGGTTTCCACAGAGCAGCTGGTCAGTTTGAACCACCGACCTTGTGGTTAGTGGTCAAGTGCTTATCCTACAGAGCCACAGGAGGACTTCTTTATAAACATGTTGTTGCTGTTGTTGTTAAGTGCCATGAAGTCAACTCTGACTCACTGCAACCCTGTATAGGGTAGTCTAAGACTAGCTGGTGATATGCAGGGTCAATGGGGTTAGCAGTTAATTCTGTTCTTAATTGTAGCTATTTTGTTTTTCAAAGCTATGTGTGTGGCATTGTAGGACAAAGCACTGGATTTCAAGGTCACTTTGAACTGAAAGGTCAGTGGTTCAAACTCACCAATCACTCCTCAGGGTCAATATGAGTCAGAAGTGACTCAATAACACTTAACAACAAATTAGGTAAAATGATTCAATTTTGTCATCTATTTTCTTGGACATATCAATTACAGTTTTTTTTTTTTTTTTTTTAACGTCTATATCTGATGATAATATAAACATCTGAATCCTTTATGGGTATTATCTGTTATGTTTATTTCACTGTTGCCTTGTTTTCTTACAGGTTTCATCATTGTTAAATATTACAATTTTAAAAATGCATCAGTTTTCAACAGAACAAGGTAACACTGAATGGTTTAAAATTAGGAAAAGTATGTCCTGGCGCTGTATCATTTCACCATATTTATTAAATCTATTCATACTTGAATTCATACTTATTCAATTGCTGAGAGTGAAGAGGACTTAAAATACTTACTGATGAAGATCAAAGACCACAGACTTTGGTATGGATTACATCTCAATGTAAAGAAAACAAAAATCCTCACCACTGGACCAATAAACAACATTCTTATTAATGGAGAAAAGATTGAAGTTGTCAAGGACTTCATTCTTCTTGGATCAACTATCAACACTCACAGAAGCAGCAGTCAAGAAATCAAAGGATGTATTGCATTAAGTAAATCTGCTGCACAAGACCTTTTTAATGTGTTAAAGAACCAAGATGTCAGCTTGAGGACTAAGGTGTGCCTGACCCAATCCATGGCATTTTCAATAACCACATATGCATGTGAAAATTGGACAGTGAATAAGGAAGACCATAGAAGAATTGATGTCTTTGAGTTATGGTGCTTGAGGAGAATATTGAAAGTGCCATGGACTGCCCATAGAACTGACAGATCTGTGTTAGAAGAAGTGCAGCCAGAGTGCTCCTTGGTGGCCAAGATGGCCAAACTTCATCTCTCACACTTTGGACATATTGTCAGGAGGGACCAATCACTGGAGAAGGAGCTCATGTTTGGTAAGGTGGAGGGTCAGAGAAAAAGAGGAAGACCCCCCAGAGAGATGGATTGGTCTAGTGGCAGCATCGGTGGATTCAAGCATGGCAACAATAGTGAGACTGGCCCAGGATCGTGCAGTGATTCATTCTGCTGTGCATAAGGTCTCTATGAATCGGCACTGACTTGATAGCACCTAAAAACAACAACAACAAATTCAATCTGCTGAGCAAATAATTTGAAACTGGATTATATGATAGAGAAGGTGACGTCAGGATTGGAGGAACACTCACTGACAATCTATGATGTGTAGATGATACAACCCTGTTTGTTGAAAGTGAAAAGGACTTAAAATACTTACTGGTGAAGATCAAAGACCACAGCCTTCAGTATGGGTTGTACCTCAATGTAAAGAAAACAAAAATCCTCAACAATGGACCAATAATTAGCATTCATATAAATAGAGAAAAGATTAAAGTTGTCAAAGACTTCGTTTTGCATGGATCAACCATCAACACTCATGGAAGCAGCAGTCAAGAAATCAAACAACTTACTGCATTAGGCAAATCTGCTGCACAAGACCTTTTTAAAGTGTTCAAGAGCAAAGATGTCAGTTTGAGACTAAGTTGTGCCTGACCCAAGCAGTGGTATGAATCACCACATATGCATGTGAAAGTTGGGCAATGAAGACCATAGAATTGATGCATTTGAGGAGAATATTTAAAGTTCTGTGGACTGCCAAAAAACAAAACAAAACAAATCTGAGTTGGAAGAAGCACAACCAGAATGCTCCTTAGAAGCCAGGATGGGCAGACTTCATCTTTCATACTTCGGACATATTATCAGGAGGAACCAGTCCTTGGAGAAGGACATCATGCTTGGTAAAGTGGAAGGTTAGCAAAAATGAGAGAGATCTCTAAATGACATGGATTGGCACAGTGGCAGCAGCAATAGGCTCAAGTGTGGTAATGATTGTGAGGATGATACAGGACCAGGTGGCTTTATTTTGTTGTGCATAAGGTCAGAATGAGTTGATATTGGCTTGATGGCATCTGACAACAGGTGTGTGACTATTCTCCTTCTTGAACCTTGGGTTCCCCATCTTGTCTTCATTCTATAAACTCACTCCAGAACATGAATGTCACCATCCTGCCCTGCCAAATGACCTAATTTGCTTTAAGACCCTGTCTGCTGTTGGAACTCTGGCCATCAGCACTTGGCCATCTGTACTCCAGGTAGACCACAACCTACATTCCCAAATGGGAGAAGGAAGAATCCTTATTTTGGGAAGGGTAATCTGGAGACCCTGGTGAGTTGTGAGGGTGGAGAGCCATGTGGCCAGCGCCCCTCCACAACGGATTCAGGTATTGACAGGTATGGCTTCTAAGGGTATGTGTTGGGAGCATGTACTAGTGGTGGACGGAGGCTCACTGGACAGGCCGGTGGATTCACTGCTTTGAGTGTGCAGGAGGCCCTTCAGTAGTGTTCTGTTTCAGATAGGGGAGTGGATGTAGAAGGTGGGTGGGATTTCATATGTGGCAAGAGTAAAAATATTTGCACTGACTTTATTCTGTATAGCAGCACACACATCCTTTCTCCCACCCAGCCAAATGTGCTCCATCCAAAGCAAACAAAAGAACCATGCCCCTGTTTTCAACTAGAAAAAAAAACGTCATGGCTAGCATAATCTTCCACCAGAAAGTATTCCTTTTTACTTTCTGGAAGGCAGTTAAAGGAAGTAAATATCCTTAAATTCAGTATGAAGCTGATCTAGTTCAAATTTTATTTTAACTGTTGTAATAACCAAAAGGAGTCCTAGGTTGGTGCTGTGGGTTAACGTGCTGGATTGTATGATCATTTCGAACCGCAAGGTCAATGGTTCAAGCTCACCAGTTGCTCCTCAGAAACCCTATACAGGGTCAGCATGAGTCGGAACCAACTTGATGGCTCTTAAAAACAACAACAATAACCACAAAACCAAACTAGTTGCAGTTGGGCCAATAGCACATGTGCACCCGAGCAGAACTCTGCTCCACAGGATTTCCAGCAGCTGCTTTTGCAAAAGTCAATTGCCAGCCTGTTCTCATGGCACCTCAAGGTGGACACAAACCACCAGCCTTTCTTTTTACAGGGAGCATGTCAAAAGCTTCTCTACTCATGGATTCTTCTTTGTGATAGCTTGTCTATCTCTGGTTCACAAACAGCACCATTCTATTGAAATATATAATTTTGACCATATCATGCAAGTTTTCTAATATCACATTCAACATGTAAAAAAATAGGGGGGTGGATAATTTAATTAATATTTTGTTCAATCCAATATATCAAAAAATCGTATCATTCAACATATTATTAATGTAAAATTTATTAATGAGACAATTTACACTTTTTTAAACTAAAGTTTCAAACAGATGGATAAGGTGATACAGCTTCAATTTGTTTTATATTTATAATAGATCTTAATTTAGACGAGCAACATTTCACACTCTCCATAGTAGGCTGGAGATTGTGGCTGACATATTGAACAATGCAGCTTTCATGAACAGATTTGATGCATTAGAACTAATGACTGAAGACCAGAGGAGTTTAGGGATGAATTTAAGAACATCACACATGAAGAATTTCAAAGGTAATTAAAAAGCCAAGATAGAAAGAAAAAAAGACCAAAATGGATGGCCGAAGAGACTCTGAAATTTGTTCTTGAATATGAGCATTAAATTGACTATAAGAAATGATGAGGTAAAAGAACTGAACAGAAAAGTTCAAGTGGCAGTTCCAAAAAACAAAATCAAGTACAATAATGAAATGTGTAAAACCTTGGGTTATAAACCCAAAAGAGAAGAACATGCTTAGCATTTTTCAAGCTGAAAAACTGAAGAAGAAATTCAAGCCTTGGGTTATGATATTGATGGATTCTAGGGGCAAAATATTTAATGGCACAGTAAGCATTGAAAAAAAAAAGAAGGATTACACAGAATCACTTCACCAATAAGAATTGGTCAATGTTCAACAATTTCATGAGCTAGCGTATGATCCTCCAAAATTGATGGTATTGAAGATAGAACTCCAACCTGTACTAAAGGCACCAACAGGAAACAACTAGGATCCAGGAATTGACAGAATACACACTGAAATATTCCAACAAGCTGATGCCACGATGGAGACACCCACTTGTCTATGACAATCCCTTGGAAGAGATATATATTTGTGTTTATTTCAAAGAAAGGTAACACAATGGAATTCAGCCATCAACAATGTCAATATCTCATGAAAGTAAAATTTTTGCTGAAGATAATTCAAAAACAGTTGCAGGAGTGCATGGAAAGGGATATTTAAGTCTAATTCAGAGAAGGAAATGTTACAAGAGAAATCTCGTGTTGTTAAGTGTCCCTTGAGTCCGTTTCAATTCATAGAGACCCTGCATACAGTTTTCCTGGAGTGACTGGTAGATTTAAACTGCCAAATTTGCAGTTAATAGTCCAGTATTTATCCTGCAACATGACACTGGGACTTCAAAAGATGTTTACTTGTGTTTACTGACTCTGCAAAAGCATTCCACTGTGTGAATCATAACAGACTATGGCTATCCTTGTGAAGACTGGGAATTCCAGAACACTTAGTTGGACCCATGAGGAATGTGTACATTGACCAGGAGGCAGTCATTTGTATAGAACAAGGGGGATATTGAATAGTTTAAAATCAGAAAGGGTGTGTGTCAGGGTTGTGTCTTTTCACCATACTTACCCATTCTGCATCCTGAGAAAATGATCTGAGAAGGTGGATGATACAAAGAAGAAAAAGAAGACATCAGGATTGGAGGAAGACTCATGAACAACCTGAGATGTATAGATGACATAACCTTGCTTGTGGAAAGCAAAGAGGACTCGAATTAGTTACTGATGAAGAGTAAACACAAAGTCTTCAGTATGGATTTCACCTCAATGTAAAGAAAACAAAAATCCTCACAGCTGGACCCAGAAATGCCATCATGATAAAAGGAGAAAATATTGAAATTGTCAAACACTTAATTTTGTTTGGTTCTACAATCAGCACTCATGGAAGTAGCAGACAAGAAACCAAAGGACGTATTGTATTAGGCAAATCTGTTGCAAAAGGACTCTTTAAAGTGCTAAGGGGCAAAGCTGTCAGTTTGAGGACTAAGCTGTGCCTGATCCAAGCTATGGTGTTTTCAATCACCTCATACACATGTAAAAGATGGACAATGACTAAGAAAGACCTTAGAAGAATCAACACATTTGAGTTATGGTGTTGTTGCCAAAAGAACAAATTTTATTGATAGAATTGCGGTCAGAATGCTCCTTAGAAATGAGACTGATGAGACTTCTTTTGTATTTTGGATATGTTGTCAGAAAAGATGAGTCTCTGGAGAAGGATATCATGCTTGCTATGTAGAGGTCAACAAAAAAGAGAAAGGCCCCGAAGAGATGGATCGACACAATGACAGCAAATATAACAATAATTGTGAGGAAGATGCCAGACCAGCAGTTTTTCATTCACATTGTGCATCGTACTGACTGAGTCAGAACGGACACAATGGGACCTAACAGCAACAAGAATTGCCTAGAAAATGTTTTTATGGCTACCAGGCCATTCCTGAATCATTCTTATTCATGTAATGCTTATGTGTTCTGTCATATTGGTGAATTTCACACGTAAGGTCACCTACCACTAAATGTGGAAGTCCTAGTATGGTGCTATAGGATAGTCACAAGTTTGGTGACTTAATTCCACCAGCTGCTCCTCATAATCCCCATACAGGGCTGCTATGAATAGCAGCTGACTCCACTGTACTTAACAACAGCATGTACTACAAAAGGAAGTATTGATTGTGTAGCAATTCAAACTAACTTTAAGGTCAAGTGCTTATCCTATGGCACCACACCAGGATGCCATATTCTAAACTAGTCCCTGCCTTTTTTCACTTCTATTGTATACATCTCTGCTCACTATACCAACTTCAGTTACGTCTTATTTGTCAAAGCTGTGTTACAAATTGCTTTTGAGCTAATTACTGGCACAAGGTCATGTAAACACCATGGTTAGCTTGGACCAATCAGCATTCCCTTCACTTTCCTTGAGAAAGTCCCAATTTCTCTTGAAATAAATGGCTAACAGGAATACCCTGAGAGGTGGGACATTAGAGAGTGCTAGTTAATGATGGTGCTGTCCATATTTATTTTAGACTTTTTTTTACAGAAATTTTTGCCTTTACTGAGATTACAGGAGAAATGTTGATCATGTTTGGTTTGGACAAAATTTACACAAAGCTTTAATAATTTTTCAACTACAATCTGAAGCCTGAATTGCAGATACAATAGATCCAATAACTTAACATTTTCTAAGATCAAATAATATTTAGTCATTCAGAATTGAAACTGGAACTGTTCAATAAGGTGAGAGTAATTGCAGGAATTTGTGTTTGTTTGTTTGCTATTATGTACCCAACAGCTACTTCAGGGATGCTGTCTTAAAAAGAACAAAGACCAGCTATTTATATGAAACAGATCGATAGAAGGCACATCTGGGGGATCTGACTGGATTCTGTCAGATAAAATTAGTTATGCCAGCAGCTCAAATGTCATAAAGACAGAAGATTCAACTTCAAGTGGGACTTATTAGCAGTCAGACAGAGCACATCATCCTGTACAGACATACGTTGTCTATGCCAAACATTCCTGATGCTATCTTCATGATCAGAGGAAGAACTCATTTTGAATTTGTGAAGTTTACCCCTACGTTGAATAATTATACAGGCTATGGAAAAAAAGATCTCAAAATTTTCATGTCCTTTTCTCATATAAAAACATTATTTCTCTCCAAAGTCTTTCGCCTGACACCCAACCATTGTACTCCATATCAAATAAATAGATAAAAATATTAATTTCCCCCATGTCTTTTCGAGTCTATGAATGTTCATGTTTATTTATAATAATGTTGGTTGTCTTAGGCTGCAAGATGCCTTAGAGAGAAGGAGCATCAGTCTGTTTATCCAGTCGACACCATACTTAACACAGTGTCATAGGCAGCATCGTGTTCAGTGATCAGTATCAGGAATTTAATTGTCAAAGCTAACATTAGAATGGATTTATATTTGCTTAAATTACATAGTCAGTTATTCATCTTTCAGAGTAAGGATATTATTACAGTAATAATATGATCTTGTCATTACCTTCTCATGAATACTAACAGTGGATGGCAGATTAAAGAATGGAAATAAAATGAAAAAAATATACTATGATAACTTAGCAAAAACTTACTCTTTTGTATTATATATATTTGAACTCAAATGTATGTATGTTTGTGTATAGGTTTTATTTGACCTAGTTCAAAAATATTTAGGACATCTAAAAATAAAATAAAATATAGAAAAACAAAATACAAGGGTACTTCAAAAAGTTTGTGAAAAGATTGAATTAAAAGGTGATTTAAAAGTTTTCCACAAACTTTTTGAAGCCCCCTTACATATTTGGTGGTGGTGGTTATGTGCTGTGGAGTCGGGTTTCTGAGGCTGTAAATATTTATGGGAGAAGAAAGCCTCATCTTTCTCCCACAGAACAGCTGGTAGTTTTGAACTGCTGACCTTTTGGTTCACAGCTCGATTCATAACCACTATGCTACCAGAGCTCCTTCCCTTACACATTTAGTATCTGATATTAGTTGGAATTGGAGGTAACAGAGCCTACATTTAACACAATCAGAAAGGAAATCATGGAACCTGAAGGCTTCCTGGAAAGACACAGGGACAGTTGTAGAAATGGGAAGGTGTTAAAGGCATGACATGGGGACTTCTAGCAAGTAGGATCTATGGCTAAAAATCACCCCAGGACAACTCTGAGTAGGGCACTACTCCTGTTCCCCTGTCCCTAACACATAGACACCTCGGCTTCTAGAACCACACCAGACCCATTCTGGTTTCATTTCTAAAACCAAATTCATTGTTTTGTTTTCCTTAAACATCCCTGCATCTTTTTTTTTAAATCACTTCTTCAACATGAAGTCAAATTAGCTGACCCTAGGATAAAAATCCCTCACTAGAAGACAGCAGCAATCAACTCAAGTGTAACAACAATTGTGAGCCTGGCACAGGACCTGGCAGGGTTTTGCTCTGTTGTGCATAGGTTGTTATGAGTTAGAACTGACTCGACGTTACCTAGCAACAGCAGAAGACTAAGTAAAGTCTTATAAAGTAGTAGAGAACTGCAGTTAGAGAACCAATAGGGGAGGTCATGTTCAGCATTCTTCATGCTGAAAGAACGGAAGAAAAAATTTAAGCATCGACTTAAAATGTTGAAGGATTCTATGGACAAAATATTGAATGATGCTGGAAAGAATCAAAAGAAGATGGAAGGAGTATACAGTCTCCGTACCAAAAAAAAAAAAAGGGCAATGTTCAAACATTTTAAGAGATAACATATGAACAACATCCAGTGATACTGAAGGAAACAGTTTAAACTGCATTGAAGGCATTGGCAAAGAGCAAGGCTCTGAGAATTGATGGAATGAATACTAATTGAAATCTTTCACCAAACTGATTCAGCATAGGATCACCTATGCCAAAAAATTTGGAAGACTGTTTCCTGGCCAACTGATTGGAAGAGATACATATTGGTGCCCATTAAAGAGAGGTGACCCAACAGAGTGCAGAAATCTTCAAATAATGTCATCAATATCACATGCAGGTAAATTTTTTCTGAAGATAAATTTAAAATGACTGCAACAATACATTTGCAGGAAACTGTCAGTGTCAAGCCTGATTCAGAAGACAATGTGAGACAAAGGTTATCATTGTTGATGTCAGATGGATCTTGGCTGAAATCAGGGAGTACCAGAAAGATGTTTACCTGTACTTTGTAGATTATGCAAAGATTTTTGGCT
>NW_006408666.1:5823429-5824991 GCF_000296735.1 Chrysochloris asiatica | reverse complement strand
CTCTCATTCTTCAGATATATTACAGTTGGACCAGACCCTGGAGAAGGACATCATGTTTGGTAAAGTAGAGGGTCAGTGAAAAAGGGGAAGACCCTCAACAAGATGGAATGACAAAGTGGCAGCCGTAATGGACACAAGCAAAACAACAATTGTGAGGATAGTGCAGGATCTGGCATTGTTTAGTTCGATGGTACATAGCGTTACTCTGAGTCAGAACCAATTAAATGCCAGGTAACAGCAACAACATATTAAGAATCATGACTCTTCCTTTCCTCAGGTCTTTGGTGATAATACTAATCTCTCTCTGGAGTAACAGATTCTTCTAACCATGTGATATTACTTTAGTTTCCTCTTTCATTAAGGAAGAGAAGTTGCAGAAGCTACAGTGATGTCATAGAAATTGTTTATGGATCACAAAAGCATGTGGCAATTCACCTGAAGTTGTGTGCATATATTTGTGTATGTGTATGTTTAAAATCCAGAATTTGCATTTCAAATATATACTGCAGTTAATGATGAGAAACAGAACCATGGTATAAAATATGGTGCACTGATTGATCCAAATAATAATTTATTCTCTCACACCCATAAGATGCCACTCTAACTGATGATCCACAGTGGTATTTTGAATTTTCAAGCAACAGTGCTCATATGGATTTAATATTTATTTATTGGAATCCTGTTGTGGAGCTGTAGGATCTGCATGGGACTGCGAACCACAAGGATGGCAGTTCAAATCCACCAGCTGCTCCTTGGAAAACTCTATACAGGGCCACTATGAATTGGAACCCACTTTATGGCACTTAAGGATGACAATGAATTGAAAAAATGTCCATATTTTCGTTGTGGTAGGGGTAACATTTTACATAATTAGATTAAGAATCATAGTACATACTGTGGATGTTATTGTAAGATCCAGTTACAATATTATCTGCTCAGGTGTAGTCCTGAAGGATAATCACTAGACTGTAGGTAGATTTGAACTGAAACATGGCAGTTCAAACCCATTACCTATTCCTCTGGAAGCCCTATTGTTATTATTTTTGTGTTGTTAAGTGCCATCAAGTTGGTTCTGACCCATAGCCACCCTGTGAAGTTGGTGGGTATGAACTGTCAATTTTTTTTTTTTTAAATGTTTTACTGTGAATTACATGATAGTTTACATGGGAGAACATTAGTTTTACATTAATTCTATTGTATATCATTTCATTGCCATGGTTCCAATCCCCTCCATGAATCATCAATCAACCAAAGGGTATATCCTAGAAACCCACCCCCTACAATAACCCCTTCGCCCGCCCAGTCTTCAGCACACAGTCGCTCTCCCTCTCTTGATCTATAGTCTCCAGCTGCTCCATCACTCCACATCATCGTCTCTGCCTCCATCTCAGGCATCGCTGCTTCTCTGGATAGGGTCCCACTCTCGGCTCTTCTCTGTTGATGGTCCTAGGGACCTCCAATCCTAGACTGGAAAGTTAATCACTCCCTTCCTTGCTATAAAACATCTGCCTTTACATTTCCAACACTCACAATCAGTCCTGATAACAATTATTCACTATTAC
>NW_006408666.1:5819955-5821942 GCF_000296735.1 Chrysochloris asiatica | reverse complement strand
CTATGAACATTGGTGTGCATATATCTTCTCGTGTTGTGGCTCATTTTTCTTGTGGGTAAATACCAAGTAGAGGAATTGCTGGATCATAAAGTATTTCTATTTTCAACCTTCTAAGGAAACACCATATCGTTTTCCAGAGAGGTTGGACCATTTTTCAGTCCCACCACCAATGCAGGAGTGTCCCAGTCTCTCCACATCCCCACCAGCATTTATTGTCCTCTACATTTTTTATCTTTGCTGTTATTGTTGGTGTGAGATGATTTATCTCATTGTTGTTTTGATTTGCATCTTTCTAATGGCTAGTGATCATGAACATTTCTTCATATGTTTGTTGGCTGCCCGGATCGCTTCCTTAGTGATGTTGAACTGCTAATCTTGTAGTTTGCAATCCAGTGCTGATCCTACAGTGCCAAACATAGTTCCGCTCTAAGTTGACCCAACTTCAGGTCACTTAGGAGCCACAACACCAACATTTCATTCAAGAAATCCTAGTTTTAGTGAGACAGGGGGAAAAGAGTCTCAGAAATCAGGTTAAACACAGACACCTCTTTACTGAAATCCTGAAGAATGTGGATGCCTGCTCCCCTCCTTGCTTGAGCAGTTTTAAAGATGTGTACTACATGCCCAGGGCACAAGAAAGGCCACCTATAAAAATTCAGGATTTTATGGGACTTGCCATTAAGGAAGACCACCCACAAGTATTCTGTTGTTTTACTTCCTTTTGAGCTATTTAAGAGGTAAGACTAATTTATCTTATGCCTAGGCATAAGCTTACAGGACAAAACTTCTGTTGGTGAAAAAGAGAATGGCAGTTCCTAGGAGGAGTCTGATTTAGAGTCCCAAAGAACTAAGCATGCTCTTCATTCTTGAATAAGTTCTGTCTGTTCCCACCACAGGCCTTCGAGGAGGAATATATTTTGAAGAAATGCTGCACATGCTCGCAATTAGCATGGCCCCTCCTAAATGGGCCAGTCCCTGGAAATTCCTGCCTATCCCTTTGAATAAACATGATGTCTTTTCCCTACCCCAAACCTTTTAAACCACAGCAAAGCCTTCATTCAGGGAAATAGGAGATAAGTGTTATATTTAGCCCTACCCATCTCCACTTGCAAGTCTCTTTCCTATAATAAACTTTTGCCCTATGGAAACTGTTTAGCCTACTTTTAATCAGTTGAAGGCAAGACCCCTCTCTCGAAGGACAGAGATTCCATTGACACACCCTGTGACACTAGGAACTGACTTAGTAAATGTTTATCATGGTTTCTCATGTTTTGCCAAAGTTCACAAGACATGAAGCTTCCCCACTACATAGACATACACCCCTTCTTGTACTTAACATTTAGGAAACATGGAGTGATTCTGAATTTCCTGGGTCCAATGGCATGGACTTGGTGATAGAAATGATGCTGGAGATCACATGATAGAATTCTGCAAAACCAATGATTTGTTCATTTCAAATACCTTCTTTAGACAGTATAGGAGATGAATAAATACACGGCCCTCACCAGATGGAATACATAGAAATCAAACTGACTACATCTGTGGAAAGAGGCGATGAAAAATCTCCATATCATCAGTGAAAACAAGGCCAGGTGCAGACTGTGGAACAGACCATCAATTACTCATATGCAAATTCAAACTGAAGCGGAAGATAATGTAAACAAGTCTACGAGAGCCAAAATATGACCTTGAATATATCACATTTGAATTTAGAGATCATCTGAAAAACAGATTGGATACATTCAACACTAAAGACAGAAGACCAGAAGAGTTGTGGGATGACATCAAGAATATTACACAGGAAGAAAGCAAAAAGTCATTAAGAAGATAAGAAAGAAGTAAAATATCAAAATGGATGTCAGAAGCGACACTGAAACATGCTTTCCAGCATAGAGTTGCTAAAGCAAATGGAAGAAATGAAGAGGTCCAAGAGCCGAACAGAAAATTTCAAAGATCAGTTCAAGAAGATAAAGCCAAATATTACAAC
>NW_006408666.1:5811994-5818698 GCF_000296735.1 Chrysochloris asiatica | reverse complement strand
GCCTGACCCAAGCCATGGTATTTTCAATAACCTCTTATGAATGCAAAAGCTGGACAGTAAATAAGGAAGACCATAGAAGAATTGATGCATTTGAGTTATGGTGTTGGAGGAAAATATTGAAAGTACCATGGACTGCCAAAGAAAAACAACAGATCTGTGTTGGAAGAAGTACAGCCAGAGTGCTCCCTAGAGGCCAAGATGGCCAAACTTCATCAATCATACTTTGGACATATTGTCAGGTGGAACCAGTCACTGGAGAAGAATAGCATGTTCCGTAAGGTGGAAGGTCAGAGAGAAAGAGGAAGACCCCCAACAAGATGGATTGGTCCAGTAGCAGCATCCATGGACTCAAATGCGGCAACAATAGTGAGGTTGGCCCAGGATTGGGCATTGTTTCGTTCTGCTGTGCATAAGATCTCTATAAGTCAGTACTGACTATAACCCAACAACAACATGGCATATTGGAGTTCTGGTGTGGCATTGTGTGTTAATGTGCCAGACTGCAAAGCCATTTGAACTGCAAGATTGGTCATTCAAGCTCACCAGCTGCTCCTCAGAAACCCTACACAGGGTCGCTCCAGAATTGACTGGATGGCCCTTATCAGCAAGAACACGGCATATCAGGGTAATTAAACAGATTCAAACAGATGCTAAAGGTATAATTACCATGCTCACCTTTTGGTTGTGGAGAGGACGTGTAACCACTTGACTTCTGCTTGACTGCGACCATCCTACTAATGGAAGCCAGGCCCCTATTTCAATATTTCAAGTGTAAACTCTCACAAACATCTGGAATCCTAAATAAATAAATATATGCCAATAATCACATTTCAAAGATGTTGGTGCTCTCCTCACAATATAGTTCTTAATTTCTTTGTAAAAAGAGTATTTTCTGTTGTCTCTATGGGGCAGTAGCTAGGAAATGATCTTGAATTACGCATAGTAAGTGCAGGTACACTTCTAAGTCAAGGTTACAGGGGCGTTTTTTCTGTAGCCTACCAAGGCTCTTCTGACATTTCAGTTTTTCTTTCTTTTAAGTGCTGGTCATCTTTGAGTTCCAGGTTTCAAGTTTTAGGAAGCTTTCCAAGCAAACAATTAAAATCACTCTCAGGGAAGTTAGCCAACATATTGAACCCATGTCAATGAATATAGCCAAGTCGAAAGTGATGATCTTTGCTCCTTTCACTAACAAGCTCAGAGACCCATCCATTCCTACACACATTTCCCATGTTGGGTCAAATAAATTCACATTCCTTCTAAAGTTCAACCTTGTAATGTGCTCTAGGAGAATTGCAGCATCTCGATATGATAAACACTGGACTGTGAACCACAGGTCCATGGTTTGAGCTTGCCAGCCACTCCGTGAAGGAACAATGAGGCTCTCTGACTTTCTACTCCTGGGAATGGCTTGTAGTAGTGTAGTGGTTGTAAGTCAGGCTGCTAACCTCAAAGTCAGCAGTTTGAAACTACCAGCTGTTCCTTGGGAGAAAGATGAGACTTTCTGCTTCAGTAAAGATATCACAATCTCGGAAACCCTAAGCAGGGTTGCTATGAGTTGGAACTGACTCCATGGCACACCCCAACCACCAGCTCCTGGGATGATTTAAAGCCTCTGGAACACTGTAACTGTGAGTCTGAACTGACTGGATGTCACTTAACAAAAACATACATATTCACATACAAATACATACATTTTGAATCCTGGTGTGGCACTTTAGGATGAGCACAGGACTGTGACCCAAGGTCAGCAGTTCAAACCTGCTAGCTGCTCCTCCAAAACCCTACAAAGGGTCACTGTGAGTTAGGACCAACTTGACGGCACTTAACAACAACAACAGCAATAGGAGTCTTCATGTGGACTGAGATCCATAGGTTGATGGCTGAAACCCACCAGATGCTCCTTGGACTCCCTATAAAGCATTGTCGGGAGTCAGAACCAAATCTATGGCTCTTAAGAACCACAACCACAACAATGCTAGTTACAGTGTGGTAGGCAAAGAAGGATTAGGAAAATTCAGAGTAGGGAGTGAATCAGAATGATCTTTTTCACTTTTGAGGTAAATAATTGAGACTTCATGAAATCGAGAATCACTTTAACAAGGAAGGAGACAGTGCTTTGGCACTCAAATGAATTTCAAGGCCTCTGGATTTCCCCAATATATTCCCATTTAAATTATATTCTTTCCTTAAAATACCTGGAGAAATCTGGAATTTAATTGCTATTAGAATTCAGTGTCCTGAAAATCAAACATTAAGTTTCAGGTATGGCTATGTCTGCCTCTTCTTTGGAGTCCTAGTGGGTGCTGTGGATAAGCACTGTACTGATAACTGTAAGGTCAGTGGTTCAAATCCACCAGCCACACCTCAGAAACACTATCCAGGGTCACTTGAGTCAGAAATGACTTGTAGCATTTAACGACAACAACCTCTTCTCTGCGTCAGCATGAAATCAAACAACAGATGGCTTTATCTGGGTTCTAAAAGAAAATTGAGTGTACTGAATACTAGTATATATCCTCATCTTAGATATTATGGTTTATAACAAATAATTGATGCTTTTGGGAGGTTTCCCTGCAAGATGTCAGACAAGGCAAACATACCACAGGGAACTTCTACAACAAAGAGAGGAGAGTCCAATGGAAACTTGCACAGATGAAAATTCTGGAAGCCTGAACTTCAGGGGCAATAGTAGACAAGACAGTTGAGAGCTTGTTGGGAGGAGAAGCAGAGCAGGGATATGAGTGAGGGAAACTGACTGGTGAACAGCCTGTCAGACTCGGTGCAGCTTTGACAATAGAAGGCGGTTAGGCAGGGCAGATTCCCATAGGCTATGGAAAGGTATGCACCATTCTTTTCTCTATTCTCACCAGGTGATCAGAGGTGTGGCCAGCTCCCAACCTCATCTACCTTGTTCTCTGGAAGTTCAGAGCCATATGAGTGGGAGCCATACCTGTGTGATGTGGTGCCTGGATTCAGGACTGTTCACCTCACAACTAACAGAACCCCTAAAACCAGCAGACCAACATTTAACCAGTCACCCTGCCCCCAGCTGCCCTGTGGCCCGAAGAGACACTGACACTAGCTCCCTCAAGGGCCTCCATGAATGACTTCTGGACATGGTGCCCTGAACATAGATAACACCGAAGCCAATAAGGACTCATTCTGGGAGCAGGAACTCTACCGTCACGTCCTTCCTACACTTACCTTGTGAGCACCTTGGCTTGCAGGACCACTGCTTTTGTTTTGTTTTGTTTTTCCCTTTTGTTGTTTCACTGTTTTTGTTTGTTTATGCTTTCTTTTCCTCCATCTCCATTCCCATGATTTTTATCCTTTATATCTCTGCTTTTGTTTTTTTTTTCTGTTTCTCATTTCCACTCCTTTTTTTTTTGTCTCTCCTTCCCTCTTTGAAGGAGCTCTGATAGTTTAGTGGTACAAATTGGGCTACCAATCTCACAGTCAGAAGTTCAAAACTACCAGCTGTTCTGTAGGAGAAAGATGAGGCTTTCTGCTCCCATAAAGATATACAGTCTCAGAAACCCTGTACAGGGTGGCTATGAGTCAGAACTAACTCAAAGTCACTTGATGAATGACAGCAAACTCTCTTTTCATCTTTCCTTTCCCTGGTTTTTCTAATTTTTTTTTTTTTTAATTTCTTCCTTTTATTTTCTCTTATTATTTTTTTTTTTTCTCTCATTATTTTCTTCGGTAGTTCAATTTCTCTACACCTCTTTTGTCTTTATAATTATCATATTTTTTTTTGGTTTCTGCCTGCTTTTATTTTATTTATTTTTTTTCTTTTCAATGCTGGTTCCTTGATTGCTGGTTTGTTTATTGCAGGGAGGGGTTTTCTCTTTCTCACCAAAAAGCAGATAGCAACTGTGCCCATACAGCCCAGGCACAATCATACCCTCTGAAGTTCTACCTATGGGGCAAGAGCTAATACCAACTCCTATACCACATGATGAACAATAGACAGCTGCCAACACCAGACAAATCCACCCTAAAAACAAGTACACAAATGGCTAGTGAGAATGGTGTATGTACTTCCATTTTGTAACTACATCCAAAGGAGAGAGTTGGTGAGAGCCTAAGAACACATTAACAATAGTCATCAATTAAATGCATTTATGGCAACCCCACAATGGTCTGGAGACAACAGACAACTTTAGCTCACATGGAGAAACAAGAGAGAATGTTTCCAACACATGATCAAGCTACAGAGCCAGAAAAAATTTTGAGGAAGAAAAGGTAATGGAACTAACTGAAAAATAATTAAAAAGAATGATACTTAGGAACCTTCTGAGTATTGACAGAAATATCAGGGAAAGGAGAACATAGAAAAATTAGAAATTTTCAGGGAAACACTAAAAGAACAAACAAATAAGTGCAAAGTTCAAAACAATACAAAACCTGTGATTAGAAATCCAGAAAATTAATACAAAGATTTCAGAAACAGACAATACATTGAAAAGACAAAGGGGTAGATCCAAAGCAACAGAAGCCCAAATTAGTGAGCTTGAAAATAAATCTCTTAATACTAGGATACTAGAGGAACAATCTGAAGAAAGCCTGAGTTATAGTGTTGTTGTTATGTGTTATTGAGTCTTCTCCAACTTACAGCCACCCTATATAAGGTTTTCAAGGAGTAGCTGGTGAGTTTGAACCATTGACCTTGTGATCACCATAAAAAGGAACAACTTATGGGGGATCAGGATTCCAGAAAGGGAAAAACAATTAAAAGCACAGAGAAAATTGTTGAAGAGTTGTTGGAAGAAAACTTCCCTACCATCATGAAAGATGAGAAGATATGCACACAAGAAGAGGAATGTACCCAAAATAGGATAGACCCCAAAAGAAAATTGCCAAGACATATCACAATCAAACTTTCTAAAACCAAAGACAAGGAACAAATCCTTAGAGCAGCTCAGGAAAAACGTAAAGCTATCCACAAAGCCAAGCCATGAAGACTTAGCTCTGATTTCTCAACAGAAACCATGCACACAATAAGACAATGGGATGACATATACAAACAGAAATTTAAAAAACAAAACAAAAAAACTGCCAACCAAGAATCTGCCCAACAAATCTGTCCCTCAAATATGATGACAAAATTAGGACATTTCCTGAACAATAGAAATTAAAGGAATTTGTAATGAAAATACCAACTTTACAAAAAAATTCTACAGTGTGTTCTTTGGACTAAGAACCAACAACAGCATACAACTTGAGATTAACATACATAACAACACCTTCCAGAATTCAATCCATATACAAAACTATTTAAAATAAAACAAACCTATAAAACTGAAAATAGGAAACCAGGGATAGCAATTTATAATGGTGAAGAAGCTCTGGTAGCGTAGTGGTTACGAATCGGGCTGTGAACCGCAAGGTCAGCAGTTCGAAACTACCAGCGGTTCCACGAGAGAAAGATGAGACGTTCTGCTCCCGTAAAGATTTACAGCCTCGGAAACCCTGTGTAGGGTCGCTATGAGTCGGAACCGACTCCACGGCACTTAAAACAATATCAATTACAAAGCAAAAGAAGAGAATAATGTAGATACAAAACTTACAAATGGCTGGGAAGTCAATAGACTTCAAGATAAAACAGACTTTTTAAAATAGGGAAAAATAAATAAATAAATTACATGATAACCCCAAAGAATCAAAATTAAAAAAAGAGGAAACCCAGAAAGATTTAGTACATATTAACACAACCGAAACAAAGAAAACTCACAAACAAAATGAACTCAGCGCAGAAAATTATGTGGAACAAAAAACAAGTAGCAGCACACACACACACACACACACACAAATACCACAGTAAAATAAAAACAATCCATTCATACCTATCAGTAATTATTCTAAATGTAAATGGATGTAATGTGTCAGTCAAGAGACAGAGAGATCAGAATGGATAAGAAAATAGCCTCCTTCAATTTTCTATCTACAAGAGACACATCAAAAAGATAGAGACAGCCTAAATGCCCATTAAGAGAAGAGTGGTTAAACAAACTTTGGAACCTACACAATGGAAAACTACACAATATTGAATAAATGATGAATGTGAAACATTTCACAACAGGGATGAACCTGGAGGACTTTATTCTGAGCAAAACCGGTCTATCACAAAAGGACAAATACTGTATGAGACCAGTGTTGTGAAGAGTCAAGTCAAGGTTTTCTTAATAAAATAAGCAATCAATGATGGGTATGGTGGAGGGAGAATTATCCATAGGCTAGAGGGTTGACACATACTAAAATGGGTAATAAAGCAGGCAATATACAACAAGAGGAAGGTCAGTAGAGGAAAGATGAAGGTAGTGGGAAATGTAAGAAGGAATTCAATAGTGAAAGTGAATGGAGTGTAAATACTATTAACTCTTGGCACATGGCGGAATGTAAAACAGAAGAACTGCTCTGTAAACCTTCACTAAATTCACAATAAAAGGTTTTTAAAAAATTGCCGTAAGGAAGACGGTAGAAGTGATCCTTTTGAGTGTGGTGTTGGAGGAGTATATCTAAAGTACCATGGACTGTCCAAAGAACAAACCAATTTGTGTTGGAAGAAGGACAGTAAGACTGCACCTGGGAAGCCAGGATGGCCAGACTTCATTGCTCACATTATTAAGAGGGACCAGTCAGTGGAGAAGGATATCATTTTTGGTCAAGTGGAGGGTCAGAGAAACAGAGGAAGACCCCCA
>NW_006408666.1:5805926-5811224 GCF_000296735.1 Chrysochloris asiatica | reverse complement strand
AAAGATGAGGCTTTCTGCTCCCATAAAACCGACTCCACAGCACATAACAACAACAACAAACTCACCTAGCAGCTCCTAGGAAACCCTATACTGAGTTGCTATAAGTCAGAACCCACTCAATGGCACTTAACAAAAACAACAGGAGGTCATATATTAAAGTTAGCCTTTGACGGCTTCCATTCCAAAGCATGAGATGAGATTCTATAAGCCAGATCAAGTATGTCAAGTACTTTAGTAAATGCTTTGAACAAAATTTTAAGGATTTTATCTTGTATCTTTGAGGAGTCACACATCCAGTTGACTCCCTCCCTTTTTCCTTTCTTTTCTTTTTTTTAACTTCTGTGAGTATGTATCTACTCATGTTCTGATTCATATTTCTTGTGGATATTTAGAAAGTAAAGGGATTGTTGGGTCATACAGTATTTCTATTTCCAACTTTGTAAGGAAGCAACAGAATATTTTCTATAGCCACTGAACCATTTCACAGCTTCATCATCTCTGCTGGAGGATCCCATCCCTCCACCGGCTCGCCAGCATTTTTTGTTTTCTGTTTTGTTGAACTTTGTTATCGATGCTGGTGTGAGATGATGTGTCATTGCTCTTTTGAGTTGTGTCCTTCTAACAGTTAACAATCACTAACATTTCTTCATATGTTTGATGGTTGTTGGCTGCCCGAATGTCTTCCTTGGTGAAGTGTCTATTCATGTCCTGGGCCCAGTTTTTATATGTATTGTTTGTCTTTTTCTTGTTTTGTCACTAGCTTGTCATGATCCACAAAATCAAAAGCCTTTGCGTAGTTAATAAAGCACAGGTAAACATGTTTCTGGTATCATCTGCTTTCAGCAAGATCCATCTGATGTCAGAAATGATATCCCGAATTCCATATCCTAGTTTGAATCTGTCTTGAACCTCTGGAAGTTCTTTTTCAATGTACTGTTACAGCCATTAAAAAATTATCTTTAGCAAAGTTTTACTTTTATTAATGATATTGTCTGGTGATTTCTGCATTCCGTTGGATCACTTCTCTTATGAATGGGCACACAACAAATGGATCTTTTTCAATCAATTGGCCAGATAGTATTTCCCAAAATTTCTTGGAAGAGATGAGTGAGTGTTTCTAATGCTGTCTCAGTTTTGTGAAAGATTTTAATTTGTTTTCCATCAATTCCCAGTACCTTGTTCTTTGCTAATTCCTGCAATGCACATTGGACTTCTTCCTTCACCATCCTTGGCTCTTGATGATATACTAACTCTTGAAATGGTCGATCATTGACCACTTGTTTTTGGTACAGTGACTCTGGTTATTCCTCCCATCTTCTATTGATGCTTTATGCATCATTCAGTATTTTGCCCATAGAATTTTTCAGTATTGCAAGTTGAAGCTTGGTTTTTTTCTTAAGTCCCCTCTTCTTGAGAACTGCTGAGCATGTTCTTCCATTTTAGTTTACTAACTCCAGGACTTTGAACATTTCATCATGATATCTGATGTTGTCTTCTCGTTTCTTCCATTTGCTTTAGCATCTCTACACTGCCAGAAAGTTTCAGAGTCTCTTCTGACATTCATTTTGGTTATTTATTTTTCTTGTCTTCTTATTGACCTTTTGCTTTCTTCCTGTATGATGTTCTTGATATCATCCCACAAGTCTTCTGGTTTTCAGTTATGTATCTAATGTATCAAATTTGTTCTTGTGATGATCTCTAAAGTCAGTTGGGACATATTCAAGGTCATATTTTGGCTTTCGTGGACTTGTTTTAATTTTCTTCAGCTTCAGGCTGAGCTTGCATATGAGGAATTGATGGTTTGTTCCACAGTCTGTCTCAGGCCTTGTTTTGGCTGATGATATGGAACTTTTCCACAATTTCTTTCCACAGATGTAGTCAGTTTGATTTCTGTGTATGCCATCTAGTGAGGTACATATGTAGAGTCATTTTTTATATTGTGTAAAAAGGTATTTGCAATGAACACATCATTGGTATTGCAAAATTCTACCATGTGATCATCAGCATTATGTCTATCACCAAAGTCATATTTTCCTTCCTCTTGGTTTCCAACTTTGCATTCCAATTGCCAGTAATTACCAGTGCATTTTGTTAGTATATTCAATCAATTTCATACTAAAGAAGTTGGTAGAATTCTTCAGTTTTCTCATCATTGGTTTTAGTGGTGGCTGCATAAATTTGAATAACAATGGTATTAATTGGTCTTCATTATTGGCATGTGGGTATTATGTTATCAGACAGCTTTGCATTTCAAGACACATCTTGAAATGTTCTTTTGATGAATGTGACACCATTTTTCTTCAGTTTGTCATTCCCAGTACACTAAACCATGTGATTATCAGATTCAAAATGACCAACTCCACTTTAAGATGATGAGTTAGGTCCTTATTATACTTAGAACCTGTCTGGACATTCCTTCTATCTCATCTCACTTTTGTCTCTCTTGACCTCTGGTTTCTAACAGATTTTACTGTCTTCTTCTGCATTTTCTGAGGGTCCATGTAGTTATATTAAGTCCACATAGGTAATACATGTTGTTGTTTTTGTTAGGTGCCAGTTGAGTTGGTACCAGCTCACAGCGATCTTTTGCACAACAGAACAAAACACTGCCTGGACTATGCCAATTTCACAATCATTGCTGAACGATGATCATTGAGCCCATTGATGCTGCAAGTGTGCCAATCTGTCTCATTAGGGGTCTTCCTCTTTTACATTGGCCCTACAATTTACCAAGGATGATGTTCTTCTCCAGGGACTAGTCCCTCCTGATAATATATCCCAAGTATGAGAAATGAAGTCTGGGTATCTTGGCTTCTTAAAGAACATATCTTAATTTAAGTGAATAGTTGTTGTTAAGTGCCCCCAACTTGGTTCCAACTCATAGTGACCAGTATGGGGTTTCCGAAGAGTAGCTGGTAGATTTTAAGTCTCCACCTTGCATTCAATCTTACCTTGTAGTTCAGTGCATTATCCTGCATTACCATACCATGACTCTTCCCAAGGAGACTATCTTAATTTCAGCTAATTTATAACCCTTATTTCATTGGTAAATTACCATCATTACATTATATAGATTAGTGTTTCACTGAATAACCTATGGATGGAAATTGAGAGGGAGCATCTTTAGAATTCTGCTTACCACATAGCTTCAAGATACAAAACCCTAGTTAGAGCATGCCACGTCTTATCCTTAGTTTGAGATTTGGACACAGAAAAGGATATAGCAAACTGACTTACCTTCTCTGACACAAGAGTTCAAATATCCACTATCAGAAGAAAAATGCCTTTTGGGTTTTGACTTGGTGCATTTATTATCTTAACCACATTAGTGATCTTAAAACATTAAATTTACATCATTCAAATATACTTTTACTAATGCTAAAAAAATCTCCTAATTAGCACTTATCTCCCCAAATATCCATTTACAATGAATAATTTATCACATAAATGTATTCAGAGAATATTAAAGACCTGAAACTTTAAAATGTGGTAGGGTTTGTACACTTATTATTGACTTACTGATACTTAAGCACATGATCCAATTGTAAGACTCTCTAAGAAAATAATGATTAGGATACATTGTATTTTCTCTGACAGAACACTCTTACCAAGTATAGTATATTCACTTAAACAAGCTACTAAAACAAATTTTGTCAAATATGTATAATTTTTCTTTATTAAGGTACGTCTACATAGGTACCTAATTAACAAGTAAACATCATATACTTGATTTTACTTTTCGAGTTGCAGAGGAAAGGGTGTGAAGTGGACAACATCTAAACGGGAAAGAATTCTATAGAGACATTCTGAAAGCCAAGAGGAATTTATTCATTCCATGCAATTGAACCACAGTAGAAGTCTGCTGTAAGTCTCAGTAGATATGAAGGTAAGTCAAATAGTATTGCTATTAGAGTTCCAGTTCATACATGTATGGATTTATTTCAAACAAAACAAGTTTAAACATGTCTCTGAGATCAGTGGATGGCTGCAGACAAGTTCTCTCAGTAATAGATACTTATCTTAGTCTCATTAGGATGCTTTCCAAAAAAAAGGATACTTTTGTGTGTGTGTGTGTGTCATGAAAAAAAAAAACCCAAACCAAACATTAAT
Organism: Chrysochloris asiatica; assembly: GCF_000296735.1. Lineage (NCBI taxonomy): Eukaryota > Metazoa > Chordata > Mammalia > Afrosoricida > Chrysochloridae > Chrysochloris > Chrysochloris asiatica. The sequence continues at coordinate 5,807,114 of NW_006408666.1, read as the reverse complement.
GAGGTTAGGGCTAATATAAAATTTTTAACAAAATTAAACCATTGAAGCTTTGCGGCAAATTTAAGGAATGCTGCCCCACACAAAACAACAGTTTTTAGATGGACCAGACATTTTGCTGAAGGTCGGAAAAGCATCCAAGTTGAACAATAGAGGAAAGACCATCTCCCTCAATGAATGAAAAACTCTGGCTGAAGTCCAGAAACTGGAAGAAGAAGACCATAGAATTACCATTGATGTGCCAACCACTGAATTTAGGATCTCACATGGTTCAGCATTTTCAATTTTAACAAACCTGTTGTCTTCAATGAGGTTTGGCTTCGATTAGTGCCAAAAGTGGAGTGCAAAGATCAGCTAGTTCAGAGGAGATCTTTATATCAGTCATTTAAGTAAGTTCAAAGCTAATGAATACAATTTTATGACTTGAATAGAGACCTAAGATGAGTTTTGGATTTACCAATAAAATCCAGACAGCAACATTCGATCAAAACAATGGTTTCCAAAGGGATCTCTTAGGCCAATTAAATTCAAGGTAGAGATCAGCACAGAAAGTTTTGTTGTTGTTGTTGTTAGATGCCCTTGTGTCAGTTCCAACTCATAGTGACCTTCTGTACAACAGAATGAAACACAACCCAGTCCTGCGCCATCCTTATAATTACTGATACGCTACAGCTCATTGTTGCTGCCACTGTGTTAAAAACAAACACAGGTTTGTTTATAATTCTGGCAGTCTTTGATGCCTTTAATATTCTTCTCCTACACCATAATTCAAATGCATCAATTCTTCTATGGTCTTCCGTATTCATTGACCAACTTACAATGCATATAAGGCTTTTGAAAATACCCTAGCTTGGATCAGGCACAATTTCGTCCTCAACCTGACCTTTTTGTTCTTGAACACTTTCAAAGGTCATGTCCAGCAGATTTACCTAAAACAATACATCATTTGCTTTCTTGACTGCTATTTTCATGAGTATTGATGGTGGATCTGATCAACTGTTTTTTTCATTTTGTTTTGTTTTGTTTTAGAATCCGAAAAGGATAATGTGCCACTGTAGGATAAGAACTACTCTGCTAACCAAAAGTTAAAAGTTCAAAACCACCAGATACTCCTCAAAAACCATATACAGAGTTTCTATGAGTTAGAACCAACTCAATTACATAACAACAAACAACAATCTTAATAGATTG
>NW_006408666.1:5803354-5804980 GCF_000296735.1 Chrysochloris asiatica | reverse complement strand
CCACGGCTTTTGGGCTATCATAATCTCTCCTGGGCTCACATTTTTGAGAAATTGCACTAATAAGGATAAAGAAAAGCACGTATTTTTGGACTCCTTCCTGCGGGGACCACGGGTCACTCCTGTGACAGCAGAGTTTAGGAGGCGCGGTCCGCTCCGACAGCTGCGTCTTCCACAAGGGCCAGAGGTGATATAACTTCCTCTTGCCCCAAGTCTCCCCACCCTGGCTTCAGACCCCAATAAAAATCAGCCGGGTGCAGCTCACCCATGCACACAGAGTGTGAGGAATTCTGGAGAGTGTAAGAAAGGCTGTGGCAGCTTCTTGACGTCACCCATCATCCCCCATCTGTCGCTGCAGCTAAGCGGCCTGCCCCCACTCCTAGGTAGCAGTGGGATCTCACAAAAGAAGCATTCATATACCAGTCCCACGGCTTTTGGACTATTATAATCTCTCCTGGGCTCACATTTTTGAGAAACCATGCTAACAAGGATAAAGAAAAGCGAGTATTTTGGGACTCTTTCCTGCAGAGACTGCGGGTCACTCCTGCAACTGCAGAGTTTAGAGAGCAGGACCAGGGCCAGCCCGCTCAGACAGCTGAGTCTCCCAGAAGGGCCAGAGGCAATATAACTTCCTCCTGCCCCAAGTCCTCCTGCTCTGGCTTGAGACCCCAATAAAAATCAGCTGGGTACAGTGTACCCATGCACAGAGAGTTCTTGTTGACTACACATCCCTCCTGGAGGTGGGAACTTATCCTCCCTACATCCCATAAGAAGAAATAGCAATAGAGGCCATATAGCCAAGTTACAACGTAATACTCTACCACTTAGACAAGACCCAACAACATTTACTATGCATTACAGACGAAAAGGGAAGCCCATCTCTTGATCACATTAATAACAACAATAATAATAATAAAACAATAACCATGACCAATAAGAAACAATCAACTTTATCAAAGCATGTCCAAAAGCAGAAGAAAGGAGCTTACGCAAATGAACTGGAGACAGACAAAGCCTTCATAGAGGAGGAGGAGTGAGTTTTGGATATGCCTGAGAGGGAATTCAGAAGAATGATATAGAAACAAATTCAAATAATCTGAAAAGGGGTCGAGGAAAATAAGGAAGAAGTAAAAAAATTATCCAGGAACAATCAAATAGAATAGACACAGCACTGGAAACAATTCAAAACCTGCAAAAAGATGCCCAGGTGATCAACAATAAGATAACAGAAATAGACAATAGCCTGAAAGGAGAAAGGAGCAGACTAGAAGAGATGGAAGCCAGAACTAGCAAGCTGGAAGACAGATCTCTCAATATTGCCAAGGTAGAAGAACAATCAGCTAAAAGGGTAAAACAATCTGAAGAGAGTCTAAGATTCATACTGGATAACAGGAAGAGGAATAATGTAAGAATTAGTGGCATTCCAGAACAAGAAGAAAAAAAGAAATCCACAGAAGAGATCGTGGAAGAGCTTCTGGAAGAAAATTTCCCTAACATCTTGAAAGACGAAAGGATAAGCATTCAAGAAGCCCAACGTACTCCAGGAAGGATAGACCCCAGAAGAAAATCTCCAAGACATATAATAATCAAGCTCTCAAAAATCAAAGACAAGGAAAGAATATTAAAAGC
>NW_006408666.1:5799534-5801119 GCF_000296735.1 Chrysochloris asiatica | reverse complement strand
TTGTATCATCTGCATATAGTCGGTTGCTAATGAGTTTTCCTCCAATTCTGCTGTCACGTTTTTCTTCATATAATCCAGCTTCTAGGATTATATGCTCAACATACAGATTGAGAAAGAACAGTGAATGAACACAACCCTAGTTCACACCTTTCTTAATTTTAAACCATGTATTGTTCCCTTGTTCTGTTCAGTCCCCTTTTTGATGATTAATGTGACACCATTCCTCTTCAATTTGTTATACAATATTGAATGATGCAGAAAGCATCTAAAGAAGATGGAAGGCATGCACAGAGTCACTATATCAAAAAGAGACGGTTGATGCTCAACCATTTCAAGAGGTAGCATATGATCAAGAGTCAATGATACTGCAGGATGAAGTCCAAGATGTACTGAAGGGATTGGCAAAGAACAAATTGAAGAGAAATGGTGTCACATTCATCATCAATGTGATTATTAGATTCAAAATGCCCAAAAGCAGTCCATTTTAATTTACTTATTCCTCAAAAATCTATCTTTATGTGCTCCATTTCCTTATTGACATCTTCTAATTTTCCTAGATTCCTAGTTAATACATTCCATGTTCTGCTTATTAACAGATGCTCACAGCTATTTCTCCTTATTTTACTCTTGCCTTACTCAATTGACTTCATCATAGTTAATTTTACTTTTAAGAGGCACCTCTTTCCCTAGTTTTATTTTCAGTGCCTTCCAGTTTGACGGAGTCCTTTCCCAGCATGGCACCTGACAACAATCTGGTGCTTTTCATCATTATTCAGGAGTCTGGATTCTGGTACTGGCAAGAGTCCCATTTCTACTTATAAGGTTTCAGTGATTTCCACTTTCATCACTATTATAGATCCGAATCTATGTCCTCTCTGCTAAATAAAAACAAAAAATGAAAAGACCAATTGAATGTTTAATATAATATTTAATAACTTTTTTTTTTCCCAAATGACTAGGTGTACCTGAAATGAAGTGAGAGAAATTTAAGTTCATGAATGTGAAAGGAACATAGACCAGTAAGGGAGACAGTAGCTCTAAAGTATGTAATTGGAGGGAGGTTATCTTAATTCTGAGAGAATCCATTATGAAGGATGCCTGGAGATAATAGGCTGAAACTCAGAAGTTTACATAAAAATGTAACCCATACTGGGGCTCACACTCAAAGAGAATTTAAACCAGGGCAAAACAAACACTTAAGAAAGTCAACAAAGCAATTTATCTTCTGAGAGGAAGATAAAAGAAAATAACAATATCAAAAACATGAACAATGGCCTTCCTTCATGTGGATATTAGGACCTGAATTTATAATTTTTATCATAGCTTAAAAAATGAAATCAAAGAACTATAATTTACAATGGATTAGGTTTCTAGTGTCTTTCCAGACCTGATAGAAGCAAACATAAATCTTTCCTGGAGGAATGTATTCTCCAAGCAGGTCTCAAATTTATATTTTAAAAAACCCATAGAGTTGATTTGACAAGGCAAACATCTAATAAATTCCAAATACACAAAAGAAAGTAAACCTCTATATATGGGAGTCAGCAGAAACAAGAATTAGATTAACAAATATTTTAATTATTAA
>NW_006408666.1:5792433-5798560 GCF_000296735.1 Chrysochloris asiatica | reverse complement strand
AGAGGGGAACCACAGAGGAGAACCACAGAGGGGAACCACAGAGGAGATTCACAGAGGGGAACCACAGAGAAGACTCACAGAGGAGACCCACAGAGGGGAACCACAGAGGAGAACCACAGAGGGGAACCACGGAGGAGAACCAAAGAGAAGACTCACAGAGTCTTCCTTTTTGGTTTTCTGACTCACAGAGGGAAACCACAGAGGAGAACCACAGAGGAGACTCACAGAGGAGAAGAGAAAGGAAAAGTTTGAGGAGATTATGTCCAAGAGGTTTTCACAAATTCTGAAACACATAAATAATCATATTCTGGAATCCCAGTGAATTCCAAGAAAGATGAAGAGAGATTTACATCTAGACACATTGTATTGCAAGAAAAGAAGGTGAATTTGGTAGTAGTCACAAAGGACATAATAGAGAAATGACTTTTGCACTGATAATGTCTCAAAAGCAAAGATGAAAGACTGAAGATTAAAAAAATAACATTTTAGAGAGCTGTGAAAAAATAGCTGCCATATAGATTGTTAAACCAAGCAAAACATTTTCTCACGAAAATCAGTCTGGAAGTTTTTTTGCTACCAAAACAAAGAAATTCCTGCGGAATTATACCAAAAAGAAACAAAGTGATTCCTAGAGGGAGTTCAGAGATGTGTAAAGGAATTGGCAAATAAAGGAAATACCTAACATGTGAGTAATTTTAAAAAATGAATATTTCATTTACAATGGTAAATTGTGGCTAAAAAGAATAACAAATATTATGAACATATATTTTGAACAGGAAAAACAGAATTTATAGGACAGAACAGAAATAAACTATTACAGAGGGAGAAGACTATGAAAGAAGAATTATAAATTGAAATAGTGTAAGAATGGAGAAATAAATGGAAAACTGGAAAATATAAATATGGAGCACAGAAAAAATATAAATATGGAGCACTGAATAAATCCAATTATACTAATAATTATAATAAATGCAAATTGATGGCCCATTCCTTTGAAGGGCACTACCTGTCTTACTAGATTTAAAAATAAAAATATAAAGGATACAGAGATAATGAAAGTGAAGGATCGAAATCAGGCAAATGCCAAAAAAATCAGCTGGTGGAAATAAATTAAAATCAGAAAACTTCACTTTAAGGACAAAGTATCCTTACAGTTAAAAAGAATCGTAGTACAACACTAATATTTGGAATCATATATTCATCAAGATAATAGGAGATAAATACCTAGTGATATAACTTCAAGATATGAAGAAAAATGGTGGAATTATTATGAAAACTTGGCAAATTTAGCATAATGATGGAAAATTAACATGATGATGGGACATTTTAACATACCACCCACAGTAATTCATAATTCAAGTAAATGAGAATGTCAGTACAAACATAAAATATTTAAAAGCATTCATTGAATAAACACATCAAGTATACTTCAAACAGTTGAGAAGGACAATGTCTTCATCATACACAGCATGCACAAAATATGATGAAGTCATAGGCATTAAAGTCTTACCAATTTTCAAAGGAAAAATGTCATTCAGCATATATAAGCATAGTTTATGATTTATATACACACACACACATATATAATGAGCTCTGGTAGTATAGTGGTTATGAGTCGGGCTGCTAACACCAAGGTCATCAATTCAAAACTACCAGCTGTTCCATGGGAAAAAGATGAGGCTTTCTGTTCTCATAAAGATGTACAGACTTGGAAACTCTATGCAGGGTCACTATGAGTTGAATCCAACTACATGACACATAACCATTATGACCACCATGTATATATAGAGAGATATTTAGATTATGTATAGATATATACACATTCGCATAACCCAGGAATAAGCCAAGCAAAGGACCTCAGCAGGCACTCATGGCTCTTCATCCTGTGTTCACAAGCCCTGGGAGCTCACTCAGTGTTTACAGGTTGTAACACTTGGGAGCCTTTGCCATCAGAGCTCCAACAGGCGATACAGAACCTCTTTGTGAAGACTTCTCATGACTTTCCAGGTTCAGCGGACTAACTCCTCTCACTTAATCACTGAAGTCTTACAACTGATGTACATCCTTATTCCTTGGCAATAAGGATGTTGTGGCACTGTGACAACATCAGCTTTACCCTGAGTGGTAACGTTGGACCTTGTCTTACAAAAAGTAGAGGCAAGTAGTCATTGTAATGATAGCCCATTAACCAGCTAGCTCCTCATAGTCTTACAAATCGAAGAGCATTTTTAACTTCTCATATCTATTCTTCTGGAGAGCACTGAATTTGAGGCATTTCTCCAACCTTCATGTCCATCTATTATTACTCCGTCACTGTAGGGTAGTCACTGAATGCCACCCAATTTTGGTCAAAGATAACCGGACAGTTCATTACATAGAATGCCTCAATACAAAAGAAAAAAAGAAATAAGAATACAGGCTGAGTTCATTTTATTGCAATTCCGTTATTATACATCACAGTTGCTGCATATTTTACAAGCTGCACTTCTGTGGCCATCACACGTACACCAAGTCTATCAATGTCTTTTCCCAACAGTGTGAGTTAGTCTCCTATCTCTGTGTTACATTTTTGTAATTCTCACAATATTTCCAACATTTTGACACTTAATAGACTATGTTGTTGTTGTCAATTCAGTTCCAATTCATAGCAATGCTGTATAGTGTTTCAGAGAGAGGCTGATGAGTTTCAACTGTAAACTTTGTAGTTAGTTGTCTAGTGCTTATCCTACAGTGTCATTCCTATCGTATATTGTAAATATTATTTTTATATGCACTGAGAAACCAAGACCGCCACGTGACTGCCTGTATTGTGACATTTACTGTATTTCAGTGGTCTGAACCTGAACCCACATGTGAGCATTCTCCAAGATGACTGTGTAGACATGAATGAAGAAAATATCCTCTAGAACGAAACAGATGCACATATAACTAAAAACAAACAAACAGAAATGCTCAAGTTATTATTGTTGTTAACTGCCCCTAAGTCAGCCCCTGACTCCTGGTGACCCCGTGCACAAAGGGAGGACATGCTGCCTCATCCACTGTGAGTCTCTGTCCACGTTCATAACTTTGAGCATGGGGTCTGGTTTACAAAGCAGTCAACAAATACGTATTGAGGATCTAGTGATATAAATGGCTTTATCTCAAGTATTGGTATAATGCAATGCAGAATAAAAAATAGTTGTCTTTCTCAGAGCATCTTTACAATGAGAAAAATCACAAATAAGATAAAATAAAGTCTGTATTCAAAAGAGGCCAAAGAACTTCTATTAGAAGAAACATAGAAAGTCACTGATTCTGAGTACAGCAACCAAAAACCTCCATAAATCAGAGGCATATGAATACAGAAATTTCTGGAACCCTATGAGGAAATGAATATGCGTTCCATAGCAAGGATAAATCATATCAAGTGGCAAAGTTCATCAGAAGTGATAAAGATGAGACCATTTTGGGGTCAGATTACAAGGTGTTGAATTCATGTTAAGGAATTTCAACATTATTCTACTGTCTCTGAAAGATTGTGATTAAGAAAGAAATGTCAACAGACCTTAATTTTAGAGAGCTAACTCATGTAGCCATGTAAACAACAGAGTTGAAGATCTGGTAAATGAGAAGTAGTTAATTAGAACCAATGTTCATCCATATGATTGGTTGGTGAAGGAATTCTTATTAGGAGCTTTTTAATTGCTTTTGGAATCCTGGTGTGGCACTGTGGGTTAATGCACCATACTGCAAAGTCATTTGAACTGCAAGGTTGGTGGTTCAAGCTCACCAGCTGTTCCTTGGAAAATCTATACAGTGTCGCTATGGGTCAGAACTAATTTGACAGTACTTAGCAACAATTATTTTTTACTATTGTATTTCTCCAAGTTTTAGGTTTGCTTGGAGATTTAGTCAAATGTCTCTAGATATTTCTTCAAAACTATGATGACATATTCAGATGTATAAATACAACACTGCAGCAAGAATTCTGAGAAAGATATTAAACAACTGATATAATCTGGGTCCTTAAAATTGGTTTCTGATGGGCTTTAAACTGTTTGCATGTGATGACAATTCACTTGTCAAAACATTGGATTTTTAAGTAGGAGGGAACTGCCTACAAAGAACCTGAACTGCAAACAAGTGGTGGAAAATATCAAGAGAAACACACATTTAAAGGGTTTTAAGTAATACATATATGTAACTTTGTCATTTCTACTCTGTATTTTATAGGTTAGAATGACCTAAAATATAAAATATTTTGAAAACGAGACGTCATTACCAAGTCATTTTATATGCAGAGCCGGTTAGTTGGATGTGACTTTGAGAACCTTTTTAAAGTGCAGGTGAGGCTAAGATCACTGCCGGGACAGCCACCAATCAGATAAGAACAACTGATTGCTACCATCAGTAGGAAAAATCTTTTCCCCTGAGGCTCATTATTTGATAAATGAAAAAGAATGTCTAGACATCAAGTGGGTTTTGGATAGTTAAGGTACTAAAGTTATTTCCTGGGGGAAATATATATTAGAGGCGGATCATACAGCTATACAATGGTGGAACAGACTGAAAGACGAGGGATGCTCACGTCATAAGATGCCGTATGTCCTTACAGCCACACAGATTTTCATTGTCTCCATTAGTCGTATGACTATGATATAGCATTGAGTTTGTTGAAGGTGCTTTCTGAACAGGGAAGCACCATCAGTGAAGTACCTTCACTATCAATGCCATGAAAGCTTTTTGGTAATCAAACATTGATAAAAAGTTCACGAAAATTTGCACATGCTTCTTCCCAGTTTCTCTGTTATTTGCTGTCTACCTGGTCCTTCCAAAGTAATGAGTCATTCAGTTCCTGCAGGCTGAGACTGCAAGAATGAGAAGTCCCTACAGAAGTCCTGGAGAGTGTTGGTCAGACGACTAGAGAGGAAACTGGCTGAAGGATGGACCCTTCTCAAAGGTCTGTGTGATGTGCTATGACTTTCTGATACTCTTTGTTGACCGTAGTCCCTTACTGGAGAGAATTCAGCTTTCTCCTTTTCATAGGAAACAAACACTTGCTGCTTGTTCTTAGGATAAAATAAATACCTAGACCATGTATCAGAAGTTCCTACCATTATGCATGCCTTAACCAACATACACTCCTATTGTTAAAAGTGCATATAATGTGTGTATTGGGCCTTTGGCTGAGCTGAAATTTTATCTTGTCTACTTAATAAAGTGGGTGTTCTTTGTCCAAGCATTTAAGGAGAGTTCTGTTGTTTACTCAGTGGGAAGGAAAAAAACTATGGTATATACGTGTCTTCAGGACCAGTTAATAAATGAAGACCCTATGGTGTGGCCCTATAGGAAAGCACTAGAGTGATAACTATAAGGTTTGTGGTTCAAACCCACCAGTCACTCCTTAGAAACTGGGTCATTATGACTCAGAACCGATTTGAGGCAATTAAAAAAACTGATAATAATATAAAGAAGACAATGTGGTATTTACTGTTTTCTGTCATTTTTCCCTTTGCCTCTGGGCTTAAGAGACTTTTCCTGAGGACCTGTGAGAGAAAGCTGAGACTAGAAGAATCCCAGATGTACTTCAATTTCCTGACTAGTTGGGCTGCTGGGTCCAGATAACAATCCTCCTAAGCTTGCTAAGTCATTAAGAAGACAACAAAGAAGGAAAGGGTCAAAATGGATGTCAGAAGAGACATTGAAACTTGCTCTCCAGCATAGAGATGCTACAGCAAATGGAACAAATGAGGAGGTACAAGAGCTGAACAGAAAATTTCAAAGACCAACTCGAGAAAAGAAAGCCAAATATTACAACAAAATGTGCAAAGATCTGGAGTCAGAAAACCAAAAAGGAAGAATGTGCTTAGCATTTCTCAACATGGGGGGAACTGAAGAAAAAGATTCAAGCCTCGACTTTCGTTATTGAAGGATTCTCTGGGCAATTTATTGAATCATGCAGAAAATATCAAGAGAAGATAGGAGGAATACAGAGTCTCTGTACCAAAAGGAAATGGTTAATGTTTGAACTTTTCAAGAGGTAGCATATGATCAAGTGCCAATGATACTGAAGGAGGAAGTCCAAGTGGTATTAAAGGAATTGGTAAAGAACAAGACACTAGGAATTGATGGAATAAAATTTAAA
>NW_006408666.1:5786292-5791078 GCF_000296735.1 Chrysochloris asiatica | reverse complement strand
ATCAGGCAGTGTTTTGTTCTGCTGTGCATAAGGTTGTTATAGGTCAGTACCAACTCAATGGCACCTAACAACAACAAGCTTGCATAATGACCTGTGAAAGAGAACTGAGAAAAGCCACTTAACCTCACTTTCTTTGACATCTGCAGTCTCAGCATGGCCATCCTACCAGTAAGTTCTGTTTCTAGCCTAGAGTTTGTCCATTGAGGATCTAAGAGTGAGTTTAGATTCTCAGTCTAAATGCTTAAAAACTTTGAATATATATTTTTAGAATTTTCAGATCATACACTCATAACCATTCAGCAGAAAAGTACATATATCCTTCATTTGTTAAAAAGATTACTGAACTTTTTATGGCCCTCAAAAGGATTGGAAATTTATAGAGGTTGCTTTCTGCATTCTTGTTTCTTAGAACATATGGCTTTATGTGGGAGGTCAAGTCCATATCATAGGATTAGGCAAGTGATGTGCCTACATGTTTTCAATGTCCCCTTAACCATTAATTCTGTCCGGAAGCCTGGAGGAAACTCTTAGGGTAACCAGAAATCCAGGGTCAACATACTGCTGTGATCTGACACTTGGTGGCACACAAGTTTTGCAATTGGCCTCGAACTCCAAGGTTGACAGTTCAATCCCATTCAGTGACTCTGGAAGAGAAGACCTGGCTAACTACTTCCATAAACATTATTGTGAAGAAAACCCTGTGGAGCAGTCTACTCTTTATATAGCACATGGGGTCATGATGGGTCAGGACTTACTCCAAGGCAGCAAACAACAACAATAAGTTGTCAGACAAAATGCAGGATGCCAAGGTAAATTTACAGGTCAACATATTTTTTAGTATTTACTGCAAAGCCATTTGAACTGCAAGGTCGGTGGGTCAAGCTCACCAGCTGCTCCTCGGAAACCCTATACACGGTTGCTATGGGTACGAACCGACTCAATGGCACTTAACAACAACAACAACATGGATAATATATGGGATATGTTTATACTAGAGAAACAGCCATTGTATATCTGAAATTGAAATTTAATTTGCTGAATTTTTTATTTTTATTTGCTAATTCTAGCATATTAATTTTAGGAAATTAGCCTGTGGATTCTCCTTACTATTTCAGTAGCACAATTAGACATTTAGAAATATATTTTGTTATCTTGAATTCATTATTTATGAGACTTTTTGACTAAGAGTTATTTAATAATATCTAGTCACACATTTTTGTCATAAATGAAACTATGAAACCAAAAAGCAAAACAAACTCTCAAAACATAAGAAGGGATTAGAGGTGAATATTTACGTGATCACAGAGAGAAGATTTATAAGCCTAATAGCCCTAAAGGAATTAATAAAAATGGTAAAATAAATGGTTTATTAGATGCCATAAAGTTTTAAACATATACACATACATGAAAAACAAATAAATAATTTGATTTAAAAAAGACTGGAAAATATATACTACACCTAGAATAGACTATTTATCATCCTTGTAATGTAAAGATAACATGCTTCAAATTATTAAGGAACATACAAACCCCCTTTATTAATTAAATATAAATAAAGCAAACAAGAAGATGTAGTCCAACAAAAGAAGAATTGAATAAAAATTAGAAACCAAATGCATTTTATAAAATTAAATTTGTTTTTTCTTACTAAATAAACAAGACTAAAAGTGAGGTTAATGGAAGGCAAACCTATTTAGACACATTTGGAGGAAATGTGATGGAGCTCATTTTTTTGTGGAAAACAATGAGCTAATATGTATTTCACTTGATTAAGTAGAAGTAGTAGTTGTTGTTAGGTGGCATGAAGTCTGTACTGAATCATATCGACCCTATGCACAAAACAACAAAACACTGCCCAGTCCTTCACCAACTGCACAATCATTGCTACATTAGAGCCCATCACTGCTGCCACTGTACCAGTCCATCTCATTGGAGGTCTTCCTGGTTTTCTCCAACCTTCCACTTTTCAAAACATGATATTCTTCTTCAGGGACTGGTCCTTCCTGATAACATGTCCAAACTATGAGAGGTGAAGTCTGGCCATCCTGATTTCCAAGGAGAATTCTGGCTGTACTTCTTCCAACACAGATTGGTTTGTTCTTTTGGCACTCCACGGTGCTTTTAATATTCTCCTCCAACATCATAACTCAAATGCATCAATTCTTCTATGGTCTTTCCTCATTCACTGCCCAACTTTCACATACATATGAGTTTATTGAAAATACCATAGCTTGGATCATGTTTACCTTAGCCCTAAAAGTGACTTCTTTGCTCTTCAACATTTAAAGTGGTCTGTGCAGCAGATTTGTCTAATGCAATACATCGTTTGATTTCTTGACTGCTGCTTCCATGAGGCTTTATGGCTCATCTGAGCAATATGAAGTCTTTGCCAACTTTAAATTTTTCTCCATTTTTCTTGATATTATTTATTAGTCCAGTGGTGAGGATTTTTGTTTTCTTTACATTGAGGTGCAACCCATACTGGAGGCTGTGGTGTTTTATCTTCATCAGTATTTTAAGTCCTCTTAGCTTTCAGCAAGCAAGGTTGTATCATCTATATATCACAGGTTATTAATGAGTCTTTCACTAACCCCGAAGCCATGTTTTTCTTCATATAATCCATCTTCTCTAATTATTTGCTCTGCATACAGATCGAATAACTATAGTAAAAGAACACAACCCTGGCACATGCCTGTCCTGATTTTAAACCATCCAGCGTTACCTTGTTATGCTTGAACAACTGCCTCTTGGTCTATGTACAGGTTTCTCAATTAAGTACAATTAAGTGTTCTCTGCTTTCAGCCAAGGTCCATCTGACGTCAGCAATGAAATCCCTGATTCCACATTCTCTTTTGAATCTAGCTTGAACCTCTGTAAGTTCTCTGTCAATGTATGACTGCAGCCATTTTTGAATTACTGTTCAGTAGTAGAATGTTTGTGCTCTACATGGGAGATCTGTGCTGAATTCCCATGTAGAGCCATCACCTGTCTGCCACTGGTAAATTACATGCTGCTAAGATACTGATCAAGATTCAGCTGTTTCCAGACTAAGATAGAAGAGGAAGAAAGACCTGAGAATTTCCTGCCCCTTAAAGCATCAAATGGAAACCCCATCAACAGTCCAGTCAACAACCAACCATGGAAATGCCACAGGACCAGGCTGAGTTTGTTTCCATTGTGTATGATGCCACCATGTTGTGGAATGGCTCTATACACCTAACAACAAAACATAATGTGATGCAGATGCTCACTCTTAGAAGTTTTTCATTAAAAAAAAAAAAAAAAAATTCCATTATAGTTAAACATTTATGTGCAAAATGATACACTACTATTCAGAAGAGCAAATTATTGGAAGCAGCTTCAGCATTCTAGGGATCATTTTACTTAACCAAACCAGGGACTGGTTAAATAAATTGTAATCCATTTCAATGTTGACATGTTGCACAGTTAAGGAGTTTAGTAGTGCTGTGTGTTAAGTATTGGACTGTTAACCCACCAGCCACTTAATGAATGGAGAGACAAATGAGGGTGCCTATTCCCTTAAAGATATACAGCCTTGAAAACCTTAAAGAGCATTTCTACTTTGTTTTGGGGTCGCTGCGAGTCCAAATAAACTCAGTGGCAATGTATTTATCATACTGTTACTTAAAAACTTTTTTTTTTTTTTTTGAGGTTTCCAAATAATTTTTATTTATGTGTTCTGACAATATACAATGTAACTCTACATGGCTCTTCCTAAAGTTTATAGATACCTAATGTAATCTTCTCCAAGCCGTGGTAGTGTAGTGGGTTACACATTGGACTGCTAGCCACAGGTCATGAATCCAGCAGCGGCTAGGTGGGCGAAAGATGAGACTTTCTGCTCCCGTAAAGATTCACAGCCTCAGAAAGTCTATGCATACAGTCACTAGGATTCATAACCGATTCCATGACACACAGCTACCTCCACCAATAGTGTAATTTCCTAAACGAGACAGATTGGTGCAGTGTCTGCAACAAAGGACTCAACAAAGGAATGCTTGTGAGGATGGTGAAGGTCTGGTTAGTGTTTCATTCGGTTGTACACAATCTACTTGATGGCACCTAACAACAACAACAATGAAGTCTCAATGGAGTTCCTCAGGGTGGCATAAATTATTAAACACTCTATTACTAGACAGAAGGTGATGGTTCAAACCCACCGAGATGAGTCTCAAGAGACAGCCTTGAAAATCTACTTCTGAACGTCTTACTCAGAGTTCTGTGCTACACACATGTGGTTGCCTCGAGTTTGGTAGTGCTGTGTGTTAAGTATTGGACTGTTAACCCACCAGCCACTTAATGAATGGAGAGACAAAAACCCACCCAAGATACCAAAAACAACTGCAACCTCACAGATGAAGTTGGACTTTGTGACAAAGAGACACAGCGAAGCTCATAACTTTACTTTCTGACTATCTATGAAAAATTTCCTGTGTTAATCATTGAGGAAAAACATATTCTAACATGGTTAATTGTTTCATTACAATTCTAAATAGAAGCAAAAGCAGAACATGAAATTGCCACAGAGAATGAGCTTGACTTGAGTGGCTAACCATTCACTTCACCCAGGGTCTCTCTAATCCTACTGACACATACATTTAGATTTTGGCCATAGTTGAGGAAGCTTTTGAAAGTTGGTAGAAAATGGAATTACATGAAAATGGATTTTATTTTTACAAAAGCTTTTTAAAGCATCATTGTATAGGTACCTACCTGTATTTACCAGAGAAAGCTGAGGCTTTCTGTTCCTGCAAAGATTTATAAC
>NW_006408666.1:5769012-5770935 GCF_000296735.1 Chrysochloris asiatica | reverse complement strand
CAACAATGGAGTCAAATGTAGGAATGACCATGAGAATGGAACACGAATGGGCAATATTTCATTCTCCTCGTGCATAGAATCACTATGCATTGAGATTGATTTGATGGAACCTAACAAGAGAGGCAAATGAACTCAAATGATACTCAGTAACCAACAGAAGCATCTATGTGTAAATCACAAACACTACTAATATGATTTGTTGTTAAGTGCAGAGCTATTGGGGGGGAAATGAGAAATACAGATATATAAATAAAACTATCAGCACCAAACATGCCAAAGTCTCAATTGACTTGGTAAGCATGAACTTTGTTAACATTGCTTTCTAGGGCAATGTTTTCCTTCTTTATTTCTTTCTTTTTTTTTTTTTTCTGTATCATTTTATTTCTGCACTTCTTTAAAGAAAATGTATAATGGATAGAGTAAGAAAACCTGAGTCTTAGACTCGGCTTTGTCCAATAGCCTGTCCAATAGCCTTTGTCCATTAGTCTGTCCAATCGCCAGGTTTTGTCCTGACTTTGTTACTGTTTTTCATACTAGCTATGCTATTCTGTTCTGTCTGTCCCTCAGTTTCCTAAGAAAAATTAGAAGCTTAAATTTAATCAGTCATTCTCAAATTGTTATCTGTAAAACCATATGGTTCTATTCCTGTTTCTCCAGGGTTACCAGAATGAAGGAAATGGGTAAAGAGGCAAACTGAGCAGGGTGAATTGAAAAATACCCCAAGGCATTCTTGTATCAGCATTTATATTGAAATTCAGTGTCAGATTTCATTTAAAAATTGATTTCCAGTGCTAAAAATTTTAAATTTATTAAATTAAATGATGTCTAAGGATTTCACATTATGGACCTCAGCATCTCCAGTGTGCCGGCACAGTAAATGCATGATTAGAGATGCTATAATGTGGCTCTGCCCTTTAAGAACAACACCATTCAACGGGAATCCTTTGAGGACAGCATCATGGTCATGTAAATGGACAGTAGTCATCATGGTCATGGTCATATAAGTGGACACCAGTCATCAGTTCTTCTCTTATGTGTTGAGAAAACCCAGCCTAAAATGGAAAAGACAAAGAAAGAAAAGATATTAAAAGAGAGAGTCTCTTGAGGACCCAAGCTGTGAACTAAGTGTTATATACATTCAGCATGATATTACTCCTACCTATGAATGACAATCATTGTAACAGCCAAATTTTTCTATTTATGCATCTATATCCCTTATGCCAACATCAAGATTCTTTACTAAATCAAATATGGATTTTAGACACACTTTGCATTATGAGCAATGCTCTCAAAAACTGTTATAAGACTTACTCAGAACTACTTGTAATATTGTTGGCTATATCAAGAAGACATAAATGTAATAAAGGTAATTGCTTCAAAAATGTTGTGTTTTCTAGTAGATACATGCACACCAATGTGCATAGCAGCACTATTTATAATAGCAGAAAGATGGAGACAGCCTAGATGCCCATCAATTGAAGAATGGATAAACAAACTGTGGTATTTACACACAATGGAATACTATGCTACCTTGAAGAACAACAAGGAAGCTTCAAGCCACCGAATAACACGGATTAACCTTGAGGACATTATGCTGAGTGAAATTAGTCAGTCACAAAAGGAGACAAACTAAGAAAAAAATGACTAAGAAAAAACAACAACACCCAAAAGTGGGAAAAAACACAAATTACATATATAATTGCTGATCACCAAGATGTATGGGATGAGAGGAGGGAAGGAAGGAGGGGAAGACAGAGCACAGGGTAGGAAATACCCACCAGGTGCTGGGGTGGGGGAATGGGCAATATACAAGAAGGGAAAGGGGAATAGAAGAACAAGGCAGATGGGAGAACAGTTGAGCAGGTTCGCATGGGCTAAGTGGGACAGAGGTAAATGATGATGTATGTATGCACAACCATGGAA
>NW_006408666.1:5760957-5767577 GCF_000296735.1 Chrysochloris asiatica | reverse complement strand
GGGTTTGGGGTGGGCCAGTGGGGTGTAATCTTTGGTTATTTGATGATGCATGGAGGGGATTGTAATCATTGCAATGAAACAAAATATGATAGGATGAATGTAAAACTGATGTTCTCCCATGTAAACCCACATAATTCATAATAAAAACTTAAAAAAAAAATAAGTGTGTTTTGATGATCTTATTGAAGTGTGATTTTATTGCTCAGTTGATCTCGGTGACACTTTTGGGATGTGCTGGCTTTGGCTTTGGCTCACCTGCAGTTGGATGGTTTTGAAGTAACTCTGTCAGCCTGTCTTCTCAGCATGTTATTGTTACTAGTGGTCATTGAGCTGGTCCAGATTCATATCAACACCATGTACAACACAATGAAATGTTGCTTGACCCTGTGCCATCTTGACAATAATAAATATATTGGAGCCCATTGTTGTAGCCACAGTATCAAGGTATCAAGCCACCTTATTGAAGATGTTGCCCTTTTATGTTGATCCTCTGCTGTACCAAGTATGATGCCCTTCTACAGGGATTGGTCCCTCCTGACAATATGTCCAAAGCAAGAAAGACAAAATCTTGCCATTCTCAGATCTAAAGGCATTCTGGTTCTATTTCTTGCAAGACAAATTCTTTCAGTGTTCCTGACCAACACTATAATTCAAATGTGGCAATTCTTCAGTCTTCCTTACTCATTTTTCAGCTTGTGAATTCCTGAGATGATTGAAAAGACTGACTTGGGTCAGACACAACTTAATCCGAAATTTGACATCTTTGTTTTTTAAACATTTAAAAAGGTCCTTTGCAATAGATTTTCCTTATAGAATACATAACTAAATTTCATGTTTGCTGTTTCCAGGGGTGGGAAGGCACTCAAAACATGACTGGAGAAGAACATGGGAACCTTCATTTGCTGATGGGGCACAACTCAAAATGAGGAGAAACAACTGTAGACATCCATTAATAATTAGAACATGGAAGATATGAAGTATTAATTTAGGAAAACAGGAAGTTGTCAAAAATGAAATGGAATGCATAAAGATTGATAACTTAGGGATTATTGTTGTTGATAAGTGCTGTGAGTCAGTTTTGACTCAAAGCAACACTGTGTAGGGTTTCTGAGGAGCGGCTGGTGGATTTGAACCACTGACCTTTCAGTTAAATCTGATCTTGTAGTGCAGCTCATTATACTGCAGCACCACACCAGGGCTCAACAAACCCTAGGTTTTGTTAGTTCACTAAATCTAGGGATTAGTCAGCTGAAATGGACTAGTACTAGCCATTATCATTCTGACAATCTCATAGTTTATTATGATGAGAATGACAAATTGAAGAGGAATTATGTCACATTTATGATCAAAAAGAACATTTCAAGATCTATCTTGAAGAATAATGCTGTCTATGATAGGTTACTATCCATGCACCTATAAGAAAGACCAGGTAGTAGCCTTATTGTTCAAATTTATTCATCAACCAATAAAGCCAATGATGATGAAATTGAGGAATTCTATCAATTTCTTCCTTCAGTCCTGGTCTGGATGAACCAATAATACAAGGAGCTGGATTATATGAAGAAGAACATGGCATCAGGATTGGAGGAACTCTCATTAACAACCTGTGATATGCAGATGAAACTAACCTGCTTCCTAAAAGCAAAGAGGACTTAAAATACTTACTGATTAAGATTAAAGACTACAGCCTTCATATGGGCTGAACTTCAATATAAAGAAAACAAAAATCCTTGCCAGAGGACCAATAAACAACATCCTTACAAATGGAGAATAGATTGAAGTTGTTAAAGGCTTCATTTTGTTTGGATCATCCATCAACACTCAAGGAAGCTACAGTCAAGACATTCAAACAACGCTATCACATTAGGCAAATCTGCTGCATAAGACCTCTTTAAAATATTCAAGAGAAAAGATGTGAGTTTGAGGACTAAAGTGCACATGACCAAGCCATGGCATTTTCAATAACCTCATTTACATGTGAAAGTTGAAAAGTGAATAAGGAAGATTGGAGGAATTGAAGCCAATATGGCCAGATTTCTTCTACAGTAATTTTGACATATTATCAGATGGGGTCAGTTACTGGAGAAAGACATTATGTTTGGTAATTGGAGGGACATAGAAAAAGAGGGAAACTCCAAAGAGAGGGAGTGGTACAGTGGCAGCAACAATGTACTCAAGTGTAGCAGCAATTGTGAGGATGGCACTGGAGCAGGTGGTGTTTCATTTTGTTTTACGTAGGATTGTTATGAGTCAGAATGGACTCGACAGAATTTAGCAAGTAATCTGACAATCTGGACTGTGTGAAGAAAAATCAGCATGAGGATTGGAGGAAGACTTGATAACAAACTGCTATATGGAGATGACACAACCTTGCTTGCCATAAATAAAGAGGACTTGAAGCACTCACTGATGAGAATCAAAGACTACAGTCTTCAGTAAGAATTACACCTCAACATAAGGAAAAAATCTTCTAAACATACATGCTGCATGCAGGCAGTGTTTTCCACTTAACGTATTTTGAGTGTTTTTCCTTCATTATGTGTGCTCCAACTTAGTTTCAAAGAAGGTAGAGGTGGAAAGTGAACAGGTAGATTGCAGTACAGATCAATTGTTTCTCTGTCTCTGAGATTCAGTTTCCACTGAAATCCCATGAAAGCTAAAAGAAAAGCACAACTCTTGTCTCTTGTGCCCTATGGACAAAATGGTGATGGAGCGAGGTCAACAGTTTTGCAGACTGAGTTTAATATAAATTTATTATAATAGTATATACTACATATTCAAGTTATTCTTAGATTTCTTAGGAAAGACAAATAATCCCTTCAATAATAGTCAACAGGATTTATGGAAGATTGCATGGATTATGGTTCTACATGTAAATAAATATTTAAAAGGGTTATTTGACTTTTGCATGTGGGAGGCCACAGTGAAATAAATCCCTTTGTGTAATCCTTTGAAAACAATTGGGAGCATCCAAAATGAAGGAAAATACTTAAAATAAATTGTTAGGCAGGAAAAGCATGTTATAAAACATTACCATAATATTATTCTGGATTTTCCAGAATACAGGTGTTTAACATGTGCACACACACACATATATGGATACACACACAGATTTACATGTCGTTATGGTGATTTATGAGCTATAGATTTGTAAAAGGAAATGCATGATAGTCAGGAATCTATACTGTCAAATTTTCTATCTTGGATACGAGTTACCCTTATAATGATAAAACAGAAAGCAATAATTATATTTTATGGACACATGGACTAGTTATTCTCATAAAGATTTGGCCTAAGAATACAGCTAGTTTCTCAACTCTTTTCAATGGAGATATTTTTTCCTTGTCATTTTCAGATTTCTTTATTCAGTTGTTCCTTAAACTGTATCACTTCCTTTGTCAAAGGACTGGAGATAGATGTTAAAAATATCTACATAAACATTGAAATCTTGTTACTCTCAAGGTGATCCCCACTCAAAGGGACCCTCTTTAAAAAAAAAAAAAGAAAAGAAAAGAAAAGAAACAAGCAAAAAACGAACCCATTTCCCTGGAGTTGATTCTGACTCATTTAAAGTCTATCTGAGACTGTAAATATTTATGTACAGAAAGCCTCATCTTTCTCCCACCGAGCAGGTGATGGATTTGAACCACTGAACTTGTAGTTAGCAGTCCAATGCCTAACCCACATTGCCCCCACAGCATCCTTTTAGGGACACTCCAGGACATAATAAAACTGTCCCATAAGATTTCCAAGGACTGTGAACTACAAGGTCAGCAGTTCAAAACCACCAGCTGCTTCTCAGAAACCCTATACCAGGTTGTTATGAGTCAGAAATGACTGGACGGCACTTAACAATGACAGTTTTTATAGAAGAAGATTGTCATACCTATCTGTGGTTGGTTTGAACTGCTGGTTGGTTTGAACTGCTGTCCTTTTCATTCACAGCTGAGTGTTCAACTACTGTGCCCCAAGGACTCCTACATGAACATTAAGATTCCCCAACAAATCACAATTCATCAAGAACTGGGAAAAATAACAGAAATGAGCCAACAACTTTTCTAGTACTCACAACAAACAGGAAAATGTGATCTGCCATAAAGACTTACTATCTTGTATCTAGAAACATTCAAGAGGGACTTCAGCAAAATGGAAAATAGGTATCTCAAGCCAATATTTCCTCAGAGTCACTGTACGAACCAACAGAACCAACTTTTTCAGAACTCTGTCAAACAGTCAAACCAATTGAAGACTTCATCAAGAAAAAAGGAAACTTCAAAAATGGCAAGACATTTTTGTGGTTGTTTTTCTAGTCCTGTCTGACTTCCTCTATAGCTCTTCACAAGTGTGATTCTCAGAGGGATCAGAATAGACTCCATTTGAAAATTATTGTATGTCCCTGTTGTCTTCTGTTGGGAGCTATTGAAAGCACAGACAGCAGGCACTTGTTTTGCTGAACACAGAAGTCACTCAGGTGGGAAAAGAGGCAAGTGTCTTAGTTGCCTAGTGATGCTACAACTGAAACACCACAGATGCATGGCTTTAACAGCAGACATTTTCCACTCACAGGTTTTGAGGTTAAAATTTCATATCCAAACTTCCAGCTTTCAGGGATGGTTTTCCTTTTGTTAACTTTGGGGAAAAGCCTTTGTCTTCTTTCACTTTCTGTAGACCCAGCGTGTTTCAGGGATCTCCATTCTTCTTGGAAGCCTCCTTTTTCTGGATCTTGAAGCTTTACACATTGCAGGAACTCACATTGCATGTTCCATTTCTGACTCTTCTTTCTTGATGTTAATAGGTCCCTACTTCTCTGCTCCCTTTTCTCTCTTTTTGTCCTTGAAAGATAAAAATCTGTTATAAGCTACACCCCCAAGGAAACTTTCTTTGAATTGATTGTCTGCTCATAGCAGATCTCATCATGGAAGTAATTACATTATATTAGGTCTCATCAAGTGTTGGGAGCAACTGAGCCGAAGGTCCCTAACTTGGGAGTAGTTTAACTAAAGGATTGCAACTGAACAGTTGTGGTCCAGAAACTTGGGCTGCATCCAAGTCAACCTGCCCCCTGAGGAACTTGCAGGGCTGCCTCAGGTGATAGGGAACTAGCAAGGTCTTTCCTTGTACAAAGCTACGACCTTTTGCTCAGTCTGCACAACGTTCTAGCCACTCTAGTCTGTGTTCCGGTTAGCTACCACAACTTACAGTTTTTCTGATTAAGTTTCACTTACTGCATGCACTATCAGTACAAGATGTTCTTGTACTCCTAACCCTCCCTCAAGCACCTCCCTTTGAGTTGTGTATAAAATAAATTTGCTGCACTTGGTCTGTGTCACAGTATCTCCATCAGAGTTCTGTGTCCCACCTGGTCACAACTTTATTTATTTCACTTGTGTCTTGTCTCTTCCTTTTTCTTCTAATCTCCCATCGCCCCACTCCGGTTTAATCTCTCCATGCAGGTTGTGGAGAATAGTCAATGCTGGACACGGAAATCAAGGGCAATGACTATGCCTTAACGGCCAAACCACTGACAATGCAGGACCAGCCACGTTGACACAAAATCTTAACTCTCGCAACAAATATTTCACAAAAGCATTGTAAGGTGAACAATTTGAAAATGTAAGGTGTGAAAGTCCTGAATGAGACATACAATAGACTGCTAGAGTTCTGAAGAAAACACCTGGAAGAATTTATTTAGGAAATTAGTACATTAAAAAGCAGGTACATAGATAGAATGGTTAAGAAAGCCATGTGCTCATAAAAGATCAGAGAAAAATACAAGCTTTCACATCAATGTAATGACTAGGCTTAGTGAAAATCTGGTAAACTGTTGAAGAAGGGTTTGTCCATAAACAAACCCAATGTGTAAAAACGGAGGAAGTTGATTTTCTTGTTCTGTTCTGTTTTCTTTTTTTTTGTATCTCTGTCAAAACATTAGCTGAATGAAAGCTAATGGAAAAAAGACTACAGTGATTACACATAAGAGAAATAGTCTTTACAAAATGTGTTTGAAAAGGTAGTCAAACAATTAAATGTCCACTGTTTTCAACCATCAAAAAACCAGCAACTCCTGGGGAATGGAGAGGAATGATTTGGAGTTATGACTTCATAATTTTCAAATGTCACATTTTTAACAAAAATTACAGGCATAAAAATAAACAAGAAAGCAGGATTTTTATTTTTTTTTTTTTTTTTCATTTTTTTACAGTCTTTAGCATGGGTTGCATTTTAATGTAAAGAAAAGGAAAATCTCCACAACTGGATCAATAAATGAATCATTGTAAACTGAGAAAAGATTGAAGTTGTCAAATGTTTCATTTGGCTTGGATCCACCATCAACACTCATGGAAGCTGTTGTTGTTGTTAGGTACCATTGAGTTGATACTGACTCATAGTGATGCTATCTATGTACAGCAGAACAAAACACTGCCCAGCCCTGCGCCAACCTCACAAACATTGCCACTTGGTCAATCCATCTGGTTGGAGGTCCTCCTCTTTTTTTTCTACCCTCCACTTTACCAAACATGATATCCTTCTTCAGAGACTGGTCCTTCCTGATAATATGTATGAGAGACGAAGTCTGGCCATCTTGGCCTCCAAGAAACATTCTGGTGGTACTTCATCCA
>NW_006408666.1:5759244-5760242 GCF_000296735.1 Chrysochloris asiatica | reverse complement strand
ATTCGTTCCTTCTTTTGAGCTACTGCATCCATAGGTGTAGGTCAAGTTCATCAAGTTGTATCAGATTGCTCTTTGTTTCTGAAAGCAGGTTTCTTTTAAAGGAACAAAATAAAGAGACAAAAGCTGTCCCTAAGGAAGCACAGATATTGGACTTGTTAGGCAAAGTAACAAGATGTGCAAAGACCTGAAGTTAGAAACCAAAAGGGAAGAACACACTCAATATTTCTCAAGCTGAGGAAACTGAAGAAAACATGCAAACCCCGGCTTGTGATACTGAACAATTCTATGGGCATAATAGAATCCTGGTGTTGTGCTGTGGGTTAATGCACAGGACTGCAAGTTAGGTTTGAACTGCAAAGTCGGCAAGTCAAGTTCACTGCCACTCCTCGAAAACAGTATATGGGATAGCTATGAATTGGAACCGACTTAATGGCACTTAACAACAACAAATAAAGCATAAAACATCAAAAGATTATGGAAGGATTATGCACAGTACCTTTACTAAAATGAAATGGCTGATGTTCTACCATTTCAAGAGGCAGCATTTGTTCAAGATCCAATGATATTGAAGGAAGAAGTCTAAGGTGCATTGAAATCATTGACAAAGAACATGGAGTCAGGAATTGAAGACCTACAAATGGAAATCTTTGCATTTTGGAGGCACTCACTCATCTATGTCAAGAAAATTGGAAGACAACTACCTGGAAAACTGACTGAAAAAGATCCATATTTGTGCCTATTCCAAAGAGAGCTGACCCATCAGAACGCAGAAACCATTGGACAATATCATTAATATCACATGAAAATAAGATCTTGTTAAAGGTAATACAAGGACAGCTGTATTGTATTACATGGTCAAAGAACTTTCAGAGGTTCAAGCCAGATTCTAAAGAGGACATATAACGAGGGAGGGATATCACTGCTGACGGCAGCTAGATCTTGGCTGAAAGCAGAGAGTACCAGAAAGATATTTGCTTGTGCTTTATTGATACCCAAAG